>NW_027361730.1:16387500-16622500 GCF_039654945.1 Dendrobates tinctorius | reverse complement strand
CAAAATATATGTCTATACAGCAGGAGGCAGGCTCAGATGGTGTTAGGCCCAGTATGGATTGCACGTGATTGCACAAAGGTTAGAAAGGGTACCATATCCCCAGATAACATGTATGGATAGCGTACACATTCAAAATATATGTCTCAGGAGGCAGGCTCAGACGGTGTCAGGCACAGTATGGATTTGACGGCCCAGATTACACAGCGGAGGAGCAGGGAGAGGTAAAGATTGCAAATGCTTGGGCCCTGCCCAAGCAAGGGGGGCCCACTCGTGGGCGTCGGTACTGGCACTGGGCCCCTCATAGTACAGCGGTGTGTCTGACGGCGGGTGTGCACCACCACCGTCAGAGACACTTGATTGCACTATGAGGGACCCTGTGCCAGTGCCCGCGCCCAAGAGTCGGCCTACCCACCTGTCCAGGGCAACGGCACTCGCACGGTGTCGTGCGCTAGGTGGTGACCCTGGCCATGGGGGGGAGGCAGCACAGTTAGGGAGTTTTAGAAAGTGGCATATGTTGATGTTGGACATTCAGCTGATGCAAAAGGCGAAATAGGTGAAGTCCCAGGAAGAGGTGGACCAAAGCAAGCCATTTTTCTGTCACCCTATGTGTCATCAGGGGAAGGTGGGACAAAATCCTTGGAAACCCATGCATGGTTCATTTTAATGAAGGTTAGATCATCCACATTTTGGGTTGACAGACGGGTCCTTTTTTCTGTCAGGATTGATCCAGCTGCACTGAAGACTCTTTCCGATAACACACTTGCAGCTGGGCAAGCGAGCTCCTGTAAGGCATATTGGGCCAATTCAGGCCAGGTGTCCAGTTTAGCGGCCCAATAGTCAAAGGGGAATGACCTGTGTGGGAGAACATCGATATGGGAGGAAAAGTAGTTTGTAACCATAGTTGACAACTGCTGTCTCCTGTCACTTTCCATCGATGCAGTATTACCAGTTGTGTGAGCGGTATTTGAAAAATCAGTCCACAACATTGTCATGAAACCCCTGTCTCCAACGCCACTTCTGCTGTGTGCACCACGAACACCTCTGCCAAGCTGCCCCCGGCCCGTACGGCTCGTGTGAGAACCATCACCGCTGCTGTGTGCTGGGAATGCCTCAAGCAACCGATTTACCAGAGTTGCTTGTTTATTAGCCAATATTAGGTCAAGGTTCTCCTGTGGCATGATGTTTTGTAATTTGCCTTTATAGCGTGGATCCAGGATGCTGGCCAACCAGTAGTCGTCATCGTTCATCATTTTGGCAATGCGGGGGTCCCTTTTTAGGATCTGCAAGGCATAATCTGACATGTGGGCGAATGTTCCCAGTGTCAATGATGCACTGCGAGTGCTGGGTGGAGGAGCACTTTCTGGCAAATCCACATCCCTCCAGTCACGCACAAACCCTGTACCAGACCTTGCCACGCCAACATTTTCACTTGCCCCACGAGATGCATCCTCCTCCCCTAAGTAATCATCCCCATCATCATCCTCCTCCTCCTCTTCTTCCTCCACCTCATCCAGGAGAGGTCCCTGAGCAGACAATGGCTGAATGTCATCAAGGATTCCCTCCTCCTCTTCCTCCTCATCAACATTGGCTGCAGACGCCTGCTCCTTAAGGTGCGTCAAAGTTTGCATGAGCAGACGCAAAAGTGGGATGCTCATGCTTAGGATGGCGTCGTCTGCGCTTACCAGCCGTGTGCATTCCTCAAAACACTGAAGGACTTTACAGAGGTCTTTCAGCTTCGACCACTGCACACCTGTCAACTCCATGTCTGCTCTCAAAGTGCCTGGCCGTGTATCCTCCCACAAATGCATTATGGCCTGCCTCTGCTCGCACAGCCGCTCCACCATGTGCAGGGTGGAGTTCCACCTTGTTGCAATGTCGATAATGAGGCGGTGGTTGGGAAGGTGGAGCAATCGCTGCAGCTTCTGCATACGAACGGAGTGTACAGGCGACTGGCGGATGTGCGCGCACAGTCTTCGCACCTTCTGGAGCAGGGCTGTTAACTCCGGATAATTTTTGAGGAAGCACTGCACCACCAGGTTCAAGGTGTGAGCCAAGCAAGGTATGTGGCTGAGTTTTGAAAGGGCTATGGCTGCCACAAAATTACGGCCGTTATCACTAACTACCTTGCCTGCCTCAAGATGTACACTGCCCAGCCATGACTCAGTTTGTCGCTTCAAGTACTCGGCCAGCACCTCGGCGGTGTGTCTGTCGCCCAAACACATCATCTGCAACACAGCCTGCTGACGCTTTCCACTAGCTGCTCGATAGGGGGACACATCGTGTGCAACAGTGGCAGCTGCAGATGGAGTGCTCGTACGACTGCGCTCTGTGGACGAGCTTTCGCTTCTGGAGGAGGAGGAGGAGGGTGGAACGCCTACAGCCAACTGTTTCCTATACCGTGGGCTAGGCAGCACTGTCCCACCACCGCTGTCCCCTGTGGACCCTGCATCCACCACATTAACCCAGTGCGCAGTGATGGACACGTAACGGCCCTGGCCATGCCGACTGGACCATGCATCAGTTGTGAGGTGCACCTTTCCGCTCACTGACTGCTTGAGTGCATGGACAATGCGGTCTTTCACATGATGGTGGAGGGCTGGGATGGCTTTGCGAGAGAAGAAGTGGCGACTGGGTAGGTCATAGCGTGGTACTGCATAGGCCATGAGTTTGCGGAAAGCTGTGCTTTCCACCAACCGAAAGGGCATCATCTCAAACGAGATTAGTTTGGCAATGTGGGCGTTCAAACCCAGTGTACGCGGATGAGAGACTGAGTACTTTCTTGACCGACTCATAGTGTCTGGGAGGGTGAGCTGGACTTGAGAGCTGCATATGGTGGAAGTAGCGGTGGACAGGGCGGACTGAGAGAGGGTTGATGATGGTGATGGAGTTGGTGTTCTTTCTGATGGCCTAGAATCAGTCTTTCGTTGATATAACAGTGGGATTCGCTGACTGCTGTGGCCTTGCAACGACACCTCAACATTTGCTGCTGTGCTAACCGGTGGGCTTACAGTGGGGGAAACAATGTAGCGTTGCTGACTACTTTCGTTGTGATCAGTTGCACATGTGGCACTTGAGGTTTGGTGTTGTGTCCACGCTTGCAAGTGCATGCTGGTTAAATGTCTAAGCATGCAACTGGTATTCAAATTTTTCAGATTTTTCCCTCGGCTAAAGGTCTTTGCGCACTTCTTACAGATAACCTTGGCCTGATCATGAGGATTTTGTTCAAAAAAGTGCCACACTGCACTTTTCCTACTTTGGCAGACATTTTGCGGCCTAGCATGCTGTGATCTTTTGACCCTCTGGACAAGCTGTCCAGCAACTCTTTTGATGTTTGGAACCGTCTTTGGAGTGCTACGGGCCTGCCAGATAACAGCTGTTGCGATGTCGATGTCTGCTGTGGATGCTCCTCATCTGAGCTATTGGAAGCAGCACTCTCTTCCCCCAATGGATGCCAATCTGGGTCAACAACTGGGTCATCCATCACCTCCTCTTCTATGTCATGTGCACCTTCCTCTGTGTCACCGTGTATGGTGGTATAGTGTGCGGGAAGGGGCACCTGAGTCTCATCTGGGTCAGAATCTGGCTCTGTACACTGCGAGGACAATGTAGTGCTCTGAGTGAATGTACCAGCAGAATCATCCATCAGCGGCTGTGCATCAGTGCACTCCATGTCAGATTCATCTTGGCCTGGGTAATTCACCATTTGACTTGATAATCCAGGCATGGTATGTGAAAACAGCTCCATGGAGTAATCAGTAGTATGGCCTGCGTCATCCTTCAATCTTGGTTGGGGTGAAGGACACAAGGAAAGGTGTGGTTCATGAACATGAGCCTCCAATGACGACTCAGTGCTTTTACTTTTTACAACTGAAGAAGAGGAGGCGATAGAGCTGGAGGCTGAGTCAGCAATGTAAGACAAAACTTTTTCCTGATGCTCTGGCTTTAAAAGCGGTTTGCCAACTCCTAGAAAACTAAGCGTTCGAGGCCTTATGTAGCCAGACGATGACGCAGGCTCAACACCTCCTGCATTCGGTCCTATTTTGCTCTTGCCACTACCATCAGATCCACCACCAACACCATCTTTACCAGCTGCCAATCCCCACCCAATTCCACGGCCTCTTCCACCAGCCTTCCTCATTTTTGGTAGAAATGTAGACAAAATCCAACAAACTATATAGTAATGTAAAACAAGGTACAAGGTGTCTATAGGACAGGGGAGATTTTGAATTTCTGCAGACACTTGTGGACACTGGACACTTTTGGATTGTGTGAGGCCAATTAATATCTGAGCGCTATGTGACAGGCTCGATGGCACAGCTGTGACCAAAGTGACGAGAGGATAAGGGAGATTTTGAATCTCTGCACACACTTTTGGACACTGGACACTTGTGGATTGTGTGAGGCCCAATGAATATCTGAGCGCTATGTGACAGGCTCGATGGCACAGCTGTGACCAAAGTGACGAGAGGATAAGGGAGATTTTGAATCTCTGCACACACTTTTGGACACTGGACACTTGTGGATTGTGTGAGGCCCAATGAATATCTGAGCGCTATGTGACAGGCTCGATGGCACAGCTGTGACCAAAGTGACGAGAGGATAAGGGAGATTTTGAATCTCTGCACACACTTTTGGACACTGGACACTTGTGGATTGTGTGAGGCCCAATGAATATCTGAGCGCTATGTGACAGGCTCGATGGCACAGCTGTGACCAAAGTGACGAGAGGATAAGGGAGATTTTGAATCTCTGCACACACTTTTGGACATTGGACACTTGTGGATTGTGTGAGGTCCAATGAATATCTGAGCGCTATGTGACAGGCTCGATGGCACAGCTGTGACCAAAGTGACGAGAGGATAAGGGAGATTTTGAATCTCTGCACACACTTTTGGACACTGGACACTTGTGGATTGTGTGAGGCCCAATGAATATCTGAGCGCTATGTGACAGGCTCGATGGCACAGCTGTGACCAAAGTGACGAGAGGATAAGGGAGATTTTGAATCTCTGCACACACTTTTGGACACTGGACACTTGTGGATTGTGTGAGGCCCAATGAATATCTGAGCGCTATGTGACAGGCTCGATGGCACAGCTGTGACCAAAGTGACGAGAGGATAAGGGAGATTTTGAATCTCTGCGCACACTTTTGGACACTGGACACTTGTGGATTGTGTGAGGCCCAATGAATATCTGAGCGCTATGTGACAGGCTCGATGGCACAGCTGTGACCAAAGTGACGAGAGGATAAGGGAGATTTTGAATCTCTGCACACACTTTTGGACACTGGACACTTGTGGATTGTGTGAGGCCCAATGAATATCTGAGCGCTATGTGACAGGCTCGATGGCACAGCTGTGACCAAAGTGACGAGAGGATAAGGGAGATTTTGAATCTCTGCGCACACTTTTGGACACTGGACACTTGTGGATTGTGTGAGGCCCAATGAATATCTGAGCGCTATGTGACAGGCTCGATGGCACAGCTGTGACCAAAGTGACGAGAGGATAAGGGAGATTTTGAATCTCTGCGCACACTTTTGGACACTGGACACTTGTGGATTGTGTGAGGCCCAATGAATATCTGAGCGCTATGTGACAGGCTCGATGGCACAGCTGTGACCAAAGTGACGAGAGGATAAGGGAGATTTTGAATCTCTGCGCACACTTTTGGACACTGGACACTTGTGGATTGTGTGAGGCCCAATGAATATCTGAGCGCTATGTGACAGGCTCGATGGCACAGCTGTGACCAAAGTGACTACAGGATAAGGGAGATTGGATTGCTTTTAAAAAAGCAGTTTGCGGAGCAGTGGGTAAACAGCAATGCCAGCCTGTCAGGAAGCCTTAAAAGGCAGCCCAACAACCAACACCACTGATACACCACAATATAGCCTCCCCTTGCACTGCACACACAGTGACTTGTGTGTTGTGCAGGCCAAATTGCTAGCAGCAGAAGCAGTTTTTTTTTCTTCTCAGCAGGACAAAAAAAAAAAATTGGGATTGCTTTTAAAAAAGCAGTTTGCGGAGCAGTGGGTAAACAGCAATGCCAGCCTGTCAGGAAGCCCTAAAAGGCAGCCCAACAACCAACACCACTGATACACCACAATATAGCCTCCCCTTGCACTGCACACACAGTGACTTGTGTGTTGTGCAGGCCAAATCGCTAGCAGCAGAAGCAGTTTTTTTGTCTTCTTCCCTGCCTAACGCTCTCCCTACAGAATCAGCAGCAACCTCTCCCTATACTGAGATCGGCAGAAGTAAGATGGCGGTCGGCGTGCACGCCCTTTTATACCCCCTGTGACGCCCACCAAAGCAAGCCAATCACTTGCATGCCCTTCTGAAAGATGGTGGTGACCCCTGCCTATGTCATCACGTTGCCCACAGTGTCCGTGGATCCTGATTGGCTGAAAAAGAGCGCAAAACAAACTTTTGAAACGCGACTTTGGCGCGTAAGTCGCCGACCTCGTGGCCGACCTCATCCTAGGGTCGGGTTTCGTTTCATGAAACCCGACTTTGACAAAAGTCGGCGACTTTTGAAATTTTTCGACCCGTTTCGCTCAACTCTACCGGTAAGTAATCCCTTTTTTTTACTCTACTAGGTTGTTTTTACAAAAGTTGACAGGCAACATTATTTTTTAGATTTTTGACAATCTGAAAAAAAAAACCCAAGCAGGCAATTGCAGAACCATGAATACTGCTGTCCACTGCCAGAGTTGGGCCTCAGGATGCATTGGTTGTCGTGGTTGCATAACTCTTTCTCTACATAACCTCATCATCTTCATCCTCCTCTGATGAGCTATTCAGCTGCATGCCTCTGAGTTTATACCAAGTGTGATCTACTACCTCATCGTCATCCTCTCTGTTCTCCCACTCCTCGCCCTGAGAGCTACCCTCCTCCTCTTAATGCCTTGACAGCACAGTACAGTTCACGGGCACCTCAAATATCTGAGTCTAGTCACAAATGGATCACCTTCACCCAACGGGGTTAACATCTGTTGAAGAGGGTTTGATTTATGCTTGGACAAAAGTTCGTCTGGCCTTAGATCTAAGTCAGAAACTATTTAGTCATCGATGAAGATGATTTCTTCCTCTTCACTCTGTGAATGCAGACCTCTGATAACCATGGAATAGAATGTGTGAACAGCTCTGTAGAATGGCCCATCTGTGGTTCCCCAAAGTCAGTTGGGTGCTTGGAGAGTTGTGATGTGAGGGAAAAAAAATGTTAATTGGGGTGTCACCACTGAGGACGGTACTGTGTGTGATGTTAAGGTGGAGGAAGAGGAGCAGAGGCCACTTGATGCAGCGCTTGCCATCTACTGGAGCACATGTTCTTTCTGGCTCTCATCTACAAAGCATACTGTTGTACGGCTGCCAAAGAAATGAAGCTGAGTTGCCTGTCCAGTTACAGAAGTTGTAAAAATGCTGTGCAAATTCTGACTGCAGCAAAACAAACCGACTTTTCTTCCCTCGTATCATACCTGTCTCACAACCCTAAACAGCTATTCAGTACTTTCAATTCTTTCCTGCGTCCATCAGTTCCCCTCCCTCTCCTCTTATCTCAGCTGAAGACTTTGCCTCACCAGCTATGAACTTGACACAATAACGTCCCACCTCATTCCAAACTTTAATACAGTCTTCATCACAAGCATAATGTCACGTGTACCTGTCCTGTGTGACACATAACCCACCTCTTCAACCTGTCACTAACAACTGGTGTCTTCCATCCTGATTGAAACATACCTCGATCACACCCATCCTCAAAAAGCCCACCCTTAACCCATCCTCTGAGTCTACCTATCACCCCATAGCATTTCTCCCCTATGCCACCAAACTACTGGAACATCATGTCCATATTGAACTGTCCTCCCACCTCTCCTCTTGATCCCTCTTTGACCATATACAATCTGACTTCAGACCGCACCATTCCACTGAAACTGCCCTGACTAAAGTCACCAATGACTTTCTAACCGCCAAAAGTTTGTCCTCCTCCTTCACCTGGCATCTGTCTTTGACATAGTGGACCATTCCCTCTTACTACAGACTTTCTGATCTGTTGAAATTACAGACTTGGCCCTTGGTTGGATCTCCTTGTACCTAACAGGACATTCAGTGTCTCCCACTCACACACCGCCTTCTCATCTCGCCCCCTATGTGTTGGTGTCTACCAAGGTTCAGTTGTAGGACCTGGAACTATGCTTAGAGGTCACACTCGCGCACTCCCTCCTTCTTAAAGGAACTGCTCGCATCAAGCTAAGGTATTCCCAACCTATAGTTGTGCGACACCTTCTATTTAAGGCTTCTCCATCAATATGGAGGTGCCTGAGATACATTGTTAGTTTGACTTGCATGCTTGTTAGTTGTCAGGTTCCCCAGGTCCATCTATCTGCTTGTCTACCCTGTACCCATCTGTTCTTACCTGTCTTTGCCCATCTGCTCGTACCTGTCTGCACGGTCCATCAGCCGGTCCAGATCGCACCTGCCAGCAACCATCTGTCTAACACCTGATCCAGCCCGCACCTGCCAGTGCTTTTCTGTTCCTCAGCCGGTCCCATCTGCACCCGAGGTTCCAGAGTCCCTACAGTGCCTGTCTGAATTTTTCTTCCCTCCTTTGGGCCTTAGCAGCTTACTGCTGTAGGGGATCAACTTCCACATTCTGTAGGTCAGGGATGGAGTAGCACCTGGTGCCACCTATTTGTACCTCCTTGGGTCACAGTTTTCACCTGCTGCCACTTGTCCAAGAAGGAATTTGGTAGGCCACCTAGCTATGCCCCTTCCAGGCATTCAGATGGATATGGAACAGTGATTCCACCACCTTGCCCATTACAGACTCCATCTGCTGGGTTTGCTGTAGTAGAAGAGGTGTCAGTTCCCGCTATACTAATTCTATTTTGTTGCAATTGATGACACTATGTTGGTGTCTGCCACTAATTTTTGTAAATGTGTAGACTCCTGGTTGGGTCTCCTCCATGCGTGTTGCCTGTAGCAGTAGGCCTCTGAGACCATCAGACCTCCACTACCTTGGACTCAACTACCCGTGTTACTATCCTTAAATGTTTCTGACAATCGTAATCTAGAAAACATATTTCTGCCACCTGAGTGTGGCTCAGCATGAAAGCAGGTAGAGGTGTTGCATCTGGTAGCAGGGCTCCCAGCAAAGGGGGCATACACTGATCCCTCACCCACCTTGTCATAGTGTGATGTTCAATTGAAAGCTATAAATGCTGTCCAAGACCCGATACCTCATGCCTGGCTGATTGCTGCAGTGCCATGCTAAAATCTGTACTGTGGGTGAATTGAGGCCACTTTCCTGGTGTCTGTCCCTCATTTGATGTGTTTTGGCAGCATTTGGGGCCGTCGTTCTAAGGTGTTGTGCATGTGTTCGTTTTTGCCTCCCATTGAGGTGAATGGCATTCAGTTATGTTCGGCGAATATTCGAAAAATTAGTCGGCGAATATTGCAAATTCGGCGAACGTAATCTGAACCTAACATATTCGCTCATCTCTAATGAAGAGTAGTGAATTGAACTTATTGCACTGTGTCTTTATTATTAGGCACAACAATTAGTCTGGGAAACATTTTTCCATGAAACACATCTGCCTATTTTATTTATGCATTTGTCTCAACATAGGTCTTCATGGGGTCTTCATCCCATGAAGGCAGGTCGGACAATTTCTGACTGGTGTCTTCGTCAATGGGCCATCCCCAGGTCTTGAAGAATTCTGATAGGTTTTTATTTACTGCTTGAGAAAACTTCTCTGCCCAGAGATTCATCTTGACTGTTTTGTCATTGCTACCTCTGGGCATGGTCTGGTAGTCAGCGAAAAGGCGTTTGAAAGGTTCCCAACCAAAGGCCTCTTGTAGCTAAAAAAAGAAAACATAAAAACACAACAAATTATCCCAAATAAACTAAATGATTGCACGTATGGATTTATGTAATTTGTTTAAACAAGCCAATCGCATGAAGATTTAATTCATATTGGATAAGCTAATCATGATATGTTTTATAATGGCCCTGAGATTCCTTCAATTATAAGGTATTACCGCAACCTTCACTCCCTTTACCTCATGTGGAATCAAGTTCTCATAGCCAGAATTAAGGATCTGTCCAAGCTAGAAAAAAATGCAGCATTCTGCTCGCAATCTCCATTCAAAATCTAATAGTCTTCCAAAACTCGTGATCTAGGACCATTTAGCACAACACAAGAAGAGTATTATGCAATAAACAAAGCTAAGATTTTTTTAATAAAACAATTATTAAAGGGAATCTGTCCACAGGATTTCATTCCCAAACTATTTATATGCACATTTTGCTATTTCAAAGACAAGCTCAGAAATAACTTTACTTGCATCAGTCTGTTCCTCCGCTACTGAGAAATCAATGTTTTAATTGATATTTGAATAAGGCTGTAGATTTTAAGCCTGTGTCACTCCAGCTCTATTCCCCACCCAGGGCTGCTTCCTCCTGTTTGACTGATAACTCCTTTGCCTGAAGTCCCACAGCATAGAGACTGTCAGTCAAGCAGGAAGGCACAGTGCTGGGCGGGAAATAGCGCTGGAGTGGCAGAGGCCTCACATCTGCAGTGTCATTTACATATCAATTAAAACACTGATTTCTCAGATAGGATAGATAAATTAGGTATAGAGATGGCATAGATTAGATTAGATGCGATATACAAGATAGATGGATTCATTAGATAGAATGAATTGAAGGAGAAAAGAGAACTTAATATGTTTATATAAAAGAGAGTATACAACAGAGTGTATACATCTATATACAGTTGTGGCCAAAAGTATTGACACCCCTGCAATTCTGTAAGATAATACTCAGTTTCTTCCTGAAAATGATTGCAAACACAAATTCTTTGGTATTATTATCTTCATTTAATTTGTCTTAAATGAAAAAACACAAAAAGAATTGTCCTAAAGCCAAATTGGATATAATTCCACACCAAACAAAAAAAGAGGGTGGACAAAAGTATTGGCACTGTTCGAAAAATCATGTGATGCTTCTCTAATTTGTGTAATTAACAGCACCTGTAACTTACCTGTGGCACCTAACAGGTGTTGGCAATAACTAAATCACACTTGCAGCCAGTTGACATGGATTAAAGTTGACTCAACCTCTGTCCTGTGTCCTTGTGTGTACCACATTGAGCATGGAGAAAAGAAAGAAGACCAAAGAACTGTCTGAGGACAAATCCTCACCAAATTGTGAGGAAGCATGAGCAATCTCAAGGCTACAAGTCCATCTCCAAAGACCTGAATGTTCCTGTGTCTACCGTGCGCAGTGTCATCAATAAGTTTAAAGCCCGTGGCACTGTGGCTAACCTCCCTAGATGTGGACGGAAAAGAAAAATTGACAAGAGATTTCAACGCAAGATTGCACGGATGTTGGATAAAGAACCTCGACTAACATCCAAACGAGTTCAAGCTGCCCTGCAGTCCGAGAGTACAACAGTGTCAACCCGTACTATCTGTCGGCATCTGAATGAAAAGGGACTGTATGGTAGGAGACCCAGGAAGACCCCACTTCTTACCCCGAGACATAAAAAAGCCAGGCTGGAGTTTGCCAAAACTTACCTGAAAAAGCCTAAAACGCTTTGGAAGAATGTTCTCTGGTCAGATGAGACAAAAGTAGAGCTTTTTGGGCAAAGGCATCAACATAGAGTTTACAGGAGAAAAAAAGAGGCATTCAAAGAAAAGAGCACGGTCCCTACAGTCAAACATGGTGGAGGTTCCCTGATGTTTTGGGGTTGCTTTGCTGCCTCTGGCACTGGACAGCTTGACTGTGTGCATGGCATTATGAAGTCAGAAGACTACCAACAAATTTTGCAGCATAATGTAGGGTCCAGTGTGAGAAAGCTGGGTCTCCCTCAGAGGTCATGGGTCTTCCAGCAGGACAATGACCCAAAACACACTTCAAAAAGCACTAGAAAATGGTTTGATAGAAAGCACTGGAAACTTCCAAGGTGGCCAGCAATGAGTCCAGACCTGAATCCCATAGAACACCTGTGGAGAGATCTAAAAATGGCAGTTTGGAGAAGGCACCCTTCAAATATCAGGGACCTGGAGCAGTTTGCCAAAGAAGAATGGTCTAAAATTCCAGCAGAGCATTGTAAGAAACTCATTGATGGTTACTGGAAGCGGTTGGTCGCAGTTATTTTGGCTAAAGGTTGTGCAACCAAGTATTAGGCTGAGGGTGCCAATACTTTTGTCTGGCCCATTTTTGGAGTTTTGTGTGAAATGATCAATGTTTTGCTTTTTGCTTCATTCTCTTTTGTGTTTTTTCATTTAAGACAAATTAAATGAAGATAATAATACCAAAGAATTTGTGTTTGCAATCATTTTCAGGAAGAAACTGAGTATTATCTGACAGAATTGCAGGGGTGTCAATACTTTTGGCCACAACTGTATGTATTCATTGATTTATGTAGATTTCCAAAATACCGTGTCGGAGGCTGATCAAATTTCAATAAGTTCCATGCCTGATTGCAATGTATGTATCCTCTATATTCAATAGAATCAAATTTAAATAGGGAAAATATTGCACAGTGCATTATGATAAATCTCTCACAGCGTATATGTTGTATTGCATTATACACTGCAAGTCCATGGTCTTCATGTATATAACCACAATCAGGGGATCACCTGAGGCAGGATTAGCATAAGATTAAACAAGTTTTATTAGACACAACAAGACAAGCACAAACCATTAAAAACATTAAAATTCGTCACACATGTGGCATACAGATATCAAAACAGGCTCATAATAGAACCAACCAACTGTAACAAATTGCTCCACAGCTTCAAGAGGTAGTCACCTCTAACAGTCTATTCAGTAGGACTATCAGCTGTGTATCCACCAGACTTCTGCACAACTCAACTGATGGACCCAACCCCATTTAGAAGGCAAGAAATTCCACTTATTAAACCTGACAGGGCACACCTGTGAAGTGAAAACCATTTCCGGTGACTACCTCTTGAAGCTCATCAAGAGAATGTCAAGAGAGTGCAAAGCAGCAATCAAAGCAAAAGGTGGCTACTTTGAAGAACCTAGAATATAAGACATATTTTCAGTTGTTTCACACTTTTTTGTTAATTATATAATGCCACATGTGTTAATTCATAGTTTTGATGCCTTCAGAGTGAATCTACAATTTTCATAGTCATGAAAATAAAGAAAACTCTTTGAATGAGAAGGTGTGTCCAAACTTTTGGTCTGTACTATACATCACCAGTGAGTTTTTTGTTTGTCTGTTTATATCTGCATGAGAGTTGAGTAATAGAGTAATAAGATAATAATGGTCATCTGTATTATCTGTCAATATACTAACTGTTTGTGTACTGTGTAGCACAGAGCTGGGATAGACTCTGTGCAGTGTTGTTATTTTGGTCATTTTGGATTGGCAGTACCTCATATGAGGCTGTATTTTGTATAGGGCTGTGGTTTTTGTTAAGAAGTTGGCTTTGGTGCTCTCAGAGTGTCAGTGGACACTGATGTAGTTTCTGAATGAGATGAGAGATGAGTAATTGAGTATAAGGGATATAAATAAGTCCCTGATTGATGAGGGGTTCCTGTTGTGAACTCATTTTCTGGTCTACCAGTTGTGAGTTCTCCTTCCGGGCTCCCTCTGGTGGTAACAGGAGGTAGTGAGGTTGATTTAATTAGTAGAGATCTGCCAACTGATGATGAGGATAACGATTGGATCTCTGGAATCTCAGACTGGATTTAAGACAGCCGACGCCCTATTCTGGTGCTGGTGACTCCTTCTGGCTTTTCAGGTCTTGGTTTTCAGCTCTGTTCCAGTCATCTCAAGCTAAATGTTTCTGCTAATGTTCACCCTTGGTTTTGTTGGTCTATTCAGTTTTTTGTGTGGTCAGCAAGCCCCGGCTGGGGCTGTGCTGAATTTTCACTCTTATTTATCTGTATTTGCCAATTTGCTTTTTGTCCCTTATTAGATTGCCCTCTTTTTTGCTCTGTCTCAGAATATTTCAGAGTGCTGATATAGTGGGAGAAGTCTAGTGACTTCAGGGTTAATTTTGTTATCAGAAGTGTTGGACATGATTTTTGTAGGGTTTTTTGGGCAGATTGCAGACAGTGTCTTTCCTTTCCTGTCCTTTCTAGTTGGTTTGGGCCCCATCGTTTGCTCAGCCTATTTTCCTGCCTGTGTTTGTGTTTTCATCTTGTTTCACCGTCAATACATGTGTGGGGGCTGTCTATTCCTTTGGGGTCTGCTCTGGGGCAGTTAGTTTTCCCCTTTTCTTGCTTTAGGCTTATTTAGTCCTCCGGCTGTGACGAGGCGTCTAGATTCATCGTAGGAACGCTCCACGGCTGCTGCTAGTTGTGTGGTTAGGATCACGGGTCTGCAATCTGCATAGTTACCAACCTCTCTGGTTTTCTGTGACTTAGCTTGTTTAGTTTTCCTCCTCGGTGACCCATTCATAACAGGTTCCGTTAGGTGTGGTCATCTGTATGTGACAGAGGGCATTATTCAACTCACTTTGAGCTGAATCAGGCGGAGTAATTGAGATAAGGGATTTTGTTGTCTTCTTTTTGTAAAATCAACTGACCACAGAAAAATGGAAGAAAAAAAAAAACCCTGAATGAGCATGAATGAATAGATCATCACACACCATTTTGTGTCAAGGGATTGTTACCTTTCCAGTTCTTTTGGAAGGTCCAGGACGTATGCGTTATAGATATTTCAATCTACATCTGAGACTGAATGAATTGAGTAATGATATAGCTCGTGTTTTATGCGTGGCATGACATTGGAAAGTTTCCTGGTTGCATTTGGCCAGAAGCGGGCAAGGCTCGGTTACTCACATTATACAGTTATCTGCCCTTACGAGTGAAGTCCCATGGTTTGAGGGTTTTGGAGAAATTCATTTTGATTAAATCTAAGAACTGCTGCATTCTGTTTCTGTGTGAAGGACACTAAACTTCTAAAATTCTGATGGGAGGGGTGAATGAAACCGCTACGCAATTGCTTGTGAGTTTCTCCTCTCTGTGCTTATATCTGCTAAGTGCCTGATGGGAGGGGTGAATAATTCCGGTGCACAGATTCTCTATGAAACCGGACTCAACCACTCTAGGGGACTCAACTACTCCTTCTGACTTATGGCGCTCCGAGCGAGCCACAGCTGGAATACCCCCCAATCATTACAATCAGGATCAATTTGTTTGGCGGCAGACTATCCAAAAAGAAAAAGAAGATTAGCCATGTTTTTTACCAGAACCCTTGCCCATGGAATGGCGAGCAAAAGGAGAGGGGGAGTGTAGGGAAAATGGACCGGGCTAGTGGTACCTCTCTCGTATCAGGGCCGGAACTATTGGGGCTGTCACCATTGTTGCCGGGAGGAGCACTTTCTGACCTGGGCAGACCTTTGCACTTGATTACAGGGGCGGGTCAGAGATAAAAGGGATGGAGCGTACCAAAGCAGGGTCTTTGGCGGGAAGACAGCTTGTGCAGCAGGAGAAGTTTGACTCACTCTCCGCAGTATGACACCAGGAGACCAGGCCGCTTTTCCAACGGATGACACGCGCAGCCAGACTGCAAGCAGCGCGTGACTGCGGGTCCTCTCACCACCAATACTGGGGAGATGTCCCGTACCGTACCGCTGATTGTCCATGGTGTGCGCTGTAGGCCTGACTGGGGTAAACACCCAGAGACTGCCAGGATATTCCTGGTCCCCACCACTGACCTCCATCCTTCTACACTGGTGCCACAGACGCCTCCTCCATGGACACTCCGACCCAGTACCGCAAGGCTACGCCTAGGAGAGACAGGATACGTCACGGCTGTCAGGAGACAGTGCCTCACATTCATCCAGGACCAGGCCAGAGATTTCACGGGTCTCCTACGATGCCATCGCAGGATCTCCAAGCCTCCATCCTCTGGAAACATCAGACTGATAAGTTTACCCATTATTTGAACACTTGTTTTTGTCTTGATCCTTAACCCCCCAATACCTCCTTTATTCTCTCTTGCGTGGAGTATTCCCTGTATTAAACACAGGTTAACTCTTGGTCTGCCTCCTGCTCATCACTGCATCCGCTTTGCTGCTTAACCTTATCCACACACAGATTGAGTCCCACTATCATGCCGCTCTTACACACATCGAGTCCCACTATCACTCCGCTCTCACTAACTCCGTGCTAGTGATACTGCTTCCAGCCAGCAGGGGGAATCCAGCTGCTGTGGAACGCAGGGAGACCTGATGGCAAAGCAGATTTGAATGTGAGCCCATTCACTTGCCAACTCTATTGTTTAGGGTCTGTTAAGTGCTATTCTTTTGGGGGTGTCTGCTTTTTTGGGGGTGTAAACAGTAGATAGAAAATAATAAATTTAAAAATGGAAATTCAAATAGGAAAACTATATATGCTTAGCCAATTGATGGTACCACAGCATACAAAAAGCAATAGAATGGGAATAAATGCCGACTTCAAAATTCATAGAATCACACAATGTCAAATACAATACAGAAAAACATGAGAGTTTGTATTAAAAAGTAATTTTAACTAGGTCACTAAATGAAATAAAATAAAAAAGAGGTGCTGCCTAAAAAAAGGAAAAGGGACTCCAACTTTGGGATATGACTTTTGGCATAAGGTGCAGAATCCTACAGGATTAGACAGGAGGGACCCACTATACTCTGCACTATTTAACATAGTAAAAAAAAAAAAGGTTCTATTTTCCGAGACATCTAACATCTCCATTTTTCATGATCTGGGACAGAGAATGCCCCCTTGTGACCGTCACCTTCCTTGGTGTAAACAGATCCTCGGAGTGATTTTTGTATTGTCCCCTTATATACTTATACATAGTTATTAGATCGCTCTTCAGTCGTCTTTTTCTAGACAAAATACCGTATATACTCGTGTATAAGTCGAGATTTTCAGCCCATTTTTTGGGGCTGAAAGTCCCCCTCTTGACTTATACACGAGTCATATACCGGGGGGATCGGCAAGGGAGGGGGAGCTGGGGTGTCAGATCATACTCACCCTTCTCTGCAGCTCCCCTGCTTGTTACATGTTGTCGGCGCTGCTCTCTTCCTGCTTCAGCTGTCAAACGGTACCCGCTCATTAACCCCTTCCTGACATCCGACGTACTATCCCGTCCACGGTACCCGGGCCCGTATGACCGTGGACGGGATAGTACGTCTACCGCGATCAGCGGCGCCCACGTGGTGAGCGCCGCTGATTGCGGCCGGGTGTCAGCTGATTATCACAGCTGACACCCGGCACAATGTGTCAGGGGCGGTCACGGACCGCCCCCGACACGTTAACCCCTTGCACACCACGATCAAACATGATCGCGGTGTACCGGGAAGCATCGGCAGGGAGGGGGCTCCCTCCGTGCTTCCCTGAGCCCCCCACGGCAGCGCAATGTGCAGCGCTGCTGCGGGGGGCTCCTATCCTCCAGGCCCCCGAATCCAAGATGGCGACGGGGGCCTTCGGGGACCTGAGGAAGCTGGCTTCCTCAGTGCCTGCAAAGCGCAGGCATGAGGAAGCCTTCGGCACTGCCTGTGACAGATCGCTGATCTGTCACAGTGATCTGTGATGTGACAGATCAGCGATCTGTCACAGGACAGTGATGTCCCACCTGGGACTATGTAATAAAGTAAAAAAAAAATAAAAAAAAAATGTAAAAATAAATTAAAAAAAATCGCCAAATAAATTAGTAAAAAAAAAAAAAATATTCCCCAATAAATTCATTTTTTGAAAATAATAAAAAAAAAACAATAAAAGTACACATATTAGGTATCGCCGCGTCCGTAACGACCTGCCCTATAAAACTGTCTCATTAGTTAACCCCTTTAGCGAACCCCTTAAAAAATAAAAATAAAAAACGAAGCAAAAAATAATGATTTATTATTATCATACTGCCAAACAAAAAGTGTAATAACGCGCGATCAAAAAGACACATATAAATATCCATGGTACCGCTGAAAACGTCATCTTGTCCCGCAAAAAACGAGCCACCACACAGCATCATCAGCGAAAAAATAAAAAAGTTATAGCTCGCAGAATAAAGCGATGCAAAAATAATTATTTTTTATATAAAATAGTTTTCATTGCATAAAACCGACAAAACATAAAAAAACGACCTAAATGAGGTATCGCTGTAACCGTACTGACCCAAAAAATTAAACCGCTTTATCAATTTTACCGCACGCGGAATGGTGTAAACGCACCCCCCCAAAAGAAATTCATGAAACGCTGGTTTTTGTTCATTCTGCGTCCCAAAAATCGGAATAAAAAGCGATCAAAAAAATGTCACGTGCCCGAAAATGGTACCGATAAAAACGTCAACTCGTCTCGCAAAAAATAAGACCTCACATGACTCGGTGGGTCAAAATACGGAAAAATTATAGCTCTCAATATGTGGTGATGCAAAAACTATTTTTACAATAAAAAGCGTCTTTTAGCGTGCGACAGCTGCCAAACATAAAAACCGCCACAAATAGTAAATCAAACCCCCCGTTATCACCCCCTTAGTTAGGGAAAAATAATAAAATTAAAAAAATGTATTTATTTCCATTTTTCCATTAGGGCTAGGGTTAGGGCCAGGGTTAGGGCTAGGGTTAGGGCTAGGGTTAGGATTAGGGTTAGGGCTAGGGTTAGGGCTAGGGTTAGGGTTAGGGTTAGGGCTAGGGTTAGGGCTTGGGTTAGGGCTAGGGTTAGGGCTGAGATTAGGGTTAGGGGTGTGTTGGGGTTCGGGTTGGAGTTAGAATTGGGGGTTTCCACTGTTTGGGCACATCAGGGGCTCTCCAAATGCAACATTGCGTCTGATCTCAATTTCAGCCAATTCTGAGTTGAAAAAGTCATATGGTGCTCCTTCCCTTCCAAGCTCTGCCATGCGCCCAAACAGTGTTTTACCCCCACATGTAGGGTATCAGCCTACTCAGGACAAATTGCAAAACAATTTTTGGGGTCCAATTTCTCCTGTTACCCTTAGGAAAATAAAAATTTGGGGGCAAAAATATCATTTTTGTGGAAAAAAATGATTTTTTTATTTTCACGTCCGAGCGTTATAAACTTCTGTGAAGCACTTGGGGGTTCAAAGTGCTCACCACACATCTAGATAAGTTCCGTGAGGGGGTCTAGTGTCCAAAATGGGGTCACTTGTGGGGAGTTTCAATAGTTTAGGTACATCAGGGGCTCTCCAAACGCACATGACACCCGCAGACCATTCCATCAAAGTCTGCATTCCAAAACGTCACTGCTTCCCTTCCGAGCCCCGACGTGTGTCCATACAGTAGTTTTCTCCCACATATGGGGTCTCAGCGTACTCATGACAAATTGGACAACAACTTTTGGGGTCCAATTTCTCCTGTTACCCTTGGGAAAATGAAAAAATTGGGGACTAATTGATCATGTTTGTGGAAAAAATACGATTTTTTTATTTTCATGCCCGGGCATTATAAACTTCTGTGAAGCCCTTGGGGGTTCAAAGTGCTCACCACAGATCTAGATAAGTTCCTTAGGGGTTCTCGTTTCCAAAATGGGGTCATTTGTGGGTATTTCCACTGTTTAGGTACATTAGGGGCTCTCCAAAGGCAACATGACACCCGCAGACCATTCCATCAAAGTCTGCATTCCAAAACGTCACTACTTCCCTTCTGAGCCCTGACGTGTGTCCATACAGTAGTTTTCTCCCACATATGGGGTGTCAGCGTACTCATGACAAATTGGACAACAACTTTTGGGGTCCAATTTCTCCTGTTACCCTTGGGAAAATGAAAAAATTGGGGACTAATTGATCATGTTTGTGGAAAAAATACGATTTTTTTATTTTCATGCCCGGGCATTATAAACTTCTGTGAAGCCCTTGGGGGTTCAAAGTGCTCACCTCACATCTAGATAAGTTCCTTAGGGGGTCTAGTTTCCAAAATGGGGTCATTTGTGGGGGGTTTCCACTGTTTAGGTACATTAGGGGCTCTCCAAAGGCAACATGACACCCGCAGACCATTCCATCAATGTCTGCATTCCAAAACGTCACTACTTCCCTTCCGAGCCCTGACGTGTGTCCATACAGTAGTTTTCTCCCACATATGGGGTGTCAGCGTACTCAGGACAAATTGGACAACAACTTTTGGGGTTCAATTTCTCCTGTTACCCTTGGGAAAATAAAAAAAATGGTGACTAAAAGATCATGTTTGTGGAAAAAATACGAATTTTTTATTTTCACGCCCGGGCGTTATAAACTTCTGTGAAGCACTGGGGGGTTCAAAGTGCTCACCACACATCTAGATAAATTCCTTGGGGGGTCTAGTTTACAAAATGGTGTCATTTGTGGGGGGTTTCCACTGTTTAGGTACATCAGGGGTTTTCCAATCGCGACATGGTGTCCGATCTCAATTCCAGCCAAAAACGTCAAATGGCGCTGCTTCCCTTCCGAGCTCTGCCATGCGCCCAAATAGTGGTTTACCCCCACATGTGGGGTATCAGCGTGCTCAGGACAAATTTCACAATAACTTTTAGGGTGCTGTTACCCTTGGAAAAATAAGAATTGAGGGTGAAAAGATCATTTTTGTGGAAAAAATATGATTTTTTAATTGTACGGCTTTATGTTATAAACTTCTGTGAAGCCCTTGGGGGTTCAAAGTTCTCACCACACATCTAGATAAGTTCCTTATGGGGTCTAGTTTCCAAAATGGTGTCATTTGTGGGGGGTTTCCACTGTTTAGGTACATCAGGGGTTTTCCAATCGCGACATGGTGTCCGATCTCAATTCCAGCCAAAAACGTCAAATGGCGCTGCTTCCCTTCCGAGCTCTGCCATGCGCCCAAATAGTGGTTTACCCCCACATGTCGGGTATCAGCATACTCAGGACAAATTGCACAATAACTTTTAGGATCCTGTTACCCTTGGGAAAATAAAAATTGGGGTGAAAAGATCATTTTTGTGGAAAAAATATGATTTTTTAATTGTACCGCTGTACGTTATAAACTTCTGTAAAGCCCTTGTGGGTTCAAAGTTCTCACCACATATCTAGATAAGTTCCTTGGGGGGTCTAGTTTCCAAAATGGGGTCACTTGTAGGGGGTTTCCACTGTTTAGGTACATCAGGGGCTCTCCAAACGTGACACGGCGTCCGATCTGAATTCCAGCCAATTTTGCATTGAAAAAGTCAAACGGCGCTCCTTCCATTCTGAGCTCTGCCATGCGCCGAAACAGTCATTCCCCCCCACAAATCAGGTATCAGCGTACTCAGGACAAATTGCACAATAACTTTTGCAGTCCAATTTCTCCTGTTACCCTTGGTAAAATAAAAAAAAATTGAACCTGAAGTATTTTTTTTGTGAAAAAAAGTTAGATGTTCATTTCTTTTTAAATATTCAAAAAAATTCCTGTGACGCACCTAATGGGTTAATAAACTTCTTGAATGTGGTTTTGAGCACCTTAAGGGGTTCAGTTTTTAGAATGGTGTCACTTTTGGGTATTTTCTATCATATAGACCCCTCAAAGTGGCTTCAAATGTGATGTGGTCCTAAAAATAAAATGGTGTTGTAAAAATGAGAAATCGCTGGTCAACTTTTAACCCTTATAACTTCCTAACAGAAAAAAATTTTGGTTCCAAAATTGTGCTGATGTAAAGTAAACATGTGGGAAATGTTACTTATCAAGTTTTTTGTGTGCTGTATCTCTGTGATTTAAGAGCATAAAAATTCAAAGTTGGAAAATTGCGAAATTTTCAAAATTTTTGCCAAATTTCCATTTTTTTCACAAATAAACGCAAGTTATTTGAATGAAATTTTACCACTATCATGAAGTACAATATGTCACGAGAAAACAATGTCAGAATCACCGGGATCCATGGAAGCGTTCCAGAGTTATGACCTTTTAAAGGTACAGTGGTCAGAATTGTAAAAATTGGCCCGGTCATGAACGTGCAAACCACCCTTGGGGGTGAAGGGGTTAAATATGCGCATATTTAATGAGCGGGTGCCACGTGACCGCTGAACCAGGAAGAGAGCAGTGCCGACAACATGGAACAAGCAGAGGAGCTGCAGAGACAAGCGCCAGGACCCGGTGAGTATGAAGGGGGGGTTGGGAGGCATAGTCACCTGTCCCTGCGCTCTGCTGTCTTGCGTCCTCTGCAGTGACATTCAGGTCAGAGTGCGCTATCACTTTCTGCCTGCACAGTCACTGCAGAGCGCAACGCTGATGAGCAGGGGGCAGCGACTGAGGTGAGCATACAGGTTTTTGTTTTTTTTTGTAAGGGAGGCAGCGGCAGCAGCAACATGATGGGGCCACTCACTGTGCAAATAACTGGGGCCACTCACTGTGCAAATAACTGGGGCCACTCACTGTGCAGAAAAGCTGGGGCCACTCACTGTGCATCATAACTGGGGCCACTCACTGTGCAGAAAAGCTGGGGCCACTCACTGTGCCTCATAACTGGGGCCACTCACTGTGCAGAAAAGCTGGGGCCATTCACTGTGCATCATAACTGGGGCCACTCACTGTGCATCATAACTGGGGCCACTCACTGTGCAGAAAAGCTGGGGCCACTCACTGTGCCTCATAACTGGGGCCACTCACTGTGCAGAAAAGCTGGGGCCATTCACTGTGCATCATAACTGGGGCCACTCACTGTGCATCATAACTGGGGCCACATACTGTGCATCATAACTGGGGCCACTCACTGTGCATCATAACTGGGGCCACATACTGTGCATCATAACTGGGGCCACTCACTGTGCATCATAACTGGGGCCACATACTGTGCATCATAACTGGGGCCACTCACTGTGCAGAAAAGCTGGGGCCACTCACTGTGCATCATAACTGGGGCCACTCACTGTGCATCATAACTGGGGCCACATACTGTGCATCATAACTGGGACCACTCACTGTGCAGAAAAGCTGGGGCCACTCACTGTGCATCATAACTGGGGCCACTCACTGTGCAGATAACTGGGGCCACTCACTGTGCAGATAACTGGGGCCACTCACTGTGCATCATAACTGGGGCCACATACTGTGCATCATAACTGGGGCCACATACTATGCAGATAACTGAGGCCACTCACTGTGCACCCTCGACTTATACGCAAGTCAATACATTTTTCCCAGTTTTTTTAGGTAAAATTAGGGGGGTCGACTTATACACGGGTCGACTTATACACGAGTATATACGGTAATCATAATTTTGCTAATCTCTCTGGGTATTCTAGATCCCCCATCCCCTTTATTAATTTTGTTACCATCCTTTGTACTCGCTCTAGTTCTATTATATCCTTCCTGAGCACCGGTGCCCAAAGCTGTACACAGTACTCCATGTGCGGTCTAACCAAGGATTTGTACAGAGGCAGTATAATTCTCTCATCATGTGTATCCAGACCTCTTTTAATGAACCCATGATCCTGTTTGCCTTGCAGCCGCTGCCTGGCACTAACTGCTCCAGGTAAGTTTATCATTAACTAGGATCCCCAAGTCCTTCTCCATGTCAGATTTACCCAGTGGTTTCTCATTCATTGTGTAATGGTGATATTGATTCCTTCATCCCATGTGTATAACCTTACATTTATCATTGTTAAACCGCATCTACCACCTTTCGGCCCAAGTTTTCAACTTATCCAGATCAATCTGTAGCAGAATACTATCTTATTTGGTATTGACTGCTTTACATAGTTTTACATAATTGCTCTTTTCAAGTCCCACTACAGTATTTTTACAGGATTAAGGTCAGGACTTTTTACTTAGCCATTCCAAAGCTTAAACTTTATTCTTCTTTAACCATTCATTTGTAGAATGACTTGTGTGCTTTTGTTGTTATCTTGCTGCATATCATGACATTTTCCTTTTAGAATTAGCTGGCATAATTCAATATTAATATTCCATTAAAGATGGCAAGTCATCCAGGCCCAAATGCAGCAAAACATGACCAAACTATGATACTACCACCACTGTTGTGAATTCACTTTCTGGTCTACCTCTGGTTGCTGGTGAGGGTGTTGTAGCTGGTTGTATTGACACAGGAGTCGTGAGTTCTCTTTCTGGGCTCCCTCTGGTGGTTGCAGGAGGTAATGAAGCTGATCTAATTAACAGAGACCTGCCACCTGATAATGAGGATGACGATTGGACATCTGGAGTCTCTGACTGGATTTAAGACAGCCGACTCCCTCTATCCCTGCTGGTGATTTTTCCTGCCTCCTGAGGTCTTAGTTTCCAGTTCAGTCCCTGCATTCTCAAGGAAAGTGTTCTTTGCTATTGTTCACATTTGATTTGGTTTTGTATATTCAGTTTTTGTGGTCAGCCAGCACCGGCTGGGGCTGTGCTGAATTTCCATCCTTATGTTACTGTTTGTGCCAGTTTGCTTTCTGTCCCTTATTAGATTGGCCTCTTCTTGCTCTGTTTTCAGAATATGCCAGAGTGCTGATATATTGGTTGAAGTCTAGTGACTTTAGGGGTTTTCTTTGCTATCAGAAGTGTTGGACATTTTTGCAGGGTTTTTTGGCGTGATTGCAGACAGTATGTTTCCTTTCCTGTGCTTTCTAGTTAGTGTGGGTCCCATCGTTTGCTCAGCCTATTTTCCTACCTGTGTTTGTGTTTTCATCTTGTCTCACCGACAATACATGTTTGGGGGCTATCTATTCCTTTGGGGTCTGCTCTAGGGCAGTTTAGATTTCCCCTTTTCTTGCTTTAGGCTTATTTAGTCCTCCGGCTGTGTTGAGGTGTCTAGAATCATCGTAGGTACGCTCCACGGCTACTGCTAGTTGTGTGGATAGGATCAGGGGTCTGCAATCTTCTTAGTTACCAACCTCTCTGGTTTTCTGTGGCTTAGCTTGGTCTTGTTTTCCTCCTCGGTGACCCAATAATAACACACCACCATGTTTAACAGATGGTATGAGGTTTGCATGTTGTAAAGTACTGTTTTTCATTCTCAAAGATCATGCTGCTAATTTAAATAGAAAAGTTATATTTTGTTCTAATCATTCAGAAAATATTGTTTCAATCGCCTTCTTCCTTGTCCAGATGATCTTTAGCAAACTGCAGACAGTCTGCAATATTCTATTTGCTATACCATTGTTGTTCAGCATGTGCACTCATGAACATTAACACTAGCTTAGATGTTACCTTGGATTACTTTGGGACCTTATGGACTAGTATACACCTTGCTATACGAATGATTTTTGTTCATCACTTTGCACTTTTGAGGGCCAATAGCCTGAAACACCGTGTTTGCAAATTGAGATTCTGGTTTGACTTGTATCCTAAGTCATATTGCAAGACTCATTAAAGGGTTGATTGTGACTTGTAGGATCGCTACTTCTGACAGGTGGCTTTATAGAGTTCAAGTCCTCTTTCTCTCTAAAGAGGCAATTTGCATATTTTGTTAATAAACACATTCTGGGGAGGGTAAAAATGGTCTTGAATTTCCTCCATTTATACACAATCTGTCTGACTGTGGCTTGACGAAGTCCAAACTCTTTAGAAACAGTGTGGTAACGAGGATTGAGGAGAGCCAAAACTTGCCTTTTCTCAAAAATCACATTTGATCGTACCACCATATAGTTTGACAAGCAGGAGTTGTTCATTAAATATAACAGGTCACCCAATCACATCTGGCTGTCATCTCATTGACTGAAAACACCAGAGTATAAACTCAACTTTAAATTATCTGCTAACCCGAAAGGTTCACATACCATTAACTCTCACTGACAAGGGATAGTGGATCATTTTTCTCATTTAAAGAAAAATAAACTCTAATATTTTCACTTTTTGTTGATTTTGTTCTCTTTAATTACTTTTAGGATTTATTTAGAGATATAAAAATTCTGAAGAGTTCACAAGCTTTCAAGCACCAGTGTATTTAGCGCAGCGTAGTAACTTGAGATTTGACCAAAGTTTCTTATCACATGTAGTGTTGAGCATTCCGATACCGCAAGTATCGGGTATCGGCCGATACTTGCTGTATCGGAATTCCGATACCGACTTCCGATATTTTTTCAATATCGGAATTCGGCATCGGAATCGGAAGTTCAGTTGATTGACGGCCTGACGTCATCATGATGCGTGGTGTGTGCGCATCATGATGCGCCGTCATTTCGGGCCTTCCGGGGGTCTCTGCCGGCCTGCCGGGGGGCTGTGCCGGCCTGCCGGGGGGCTGTGTGGACTGCCCGGGGTCTCTGCCGGCCTGCCGGGGGGCTGTGCCGGCCTGCCGGTGGTCTGTGCACCCTGTGGGGGTCTGTACCGGCCTGCCGGGGGGCTGTGCCGGCCTGCCGGGGGGCTGTGCTGATGTCCGGGGGTCTGTGCAAGCATCGTCCGATGGGACTACAAGTCCCATCGGGCGATGCCTGCTACCATGACAGTGATTGACACATTAGCCAATGATGGGACAGTAGTAGTCCCATCATCCAGCTAATGTGTTAAATGTTAAAAAAAAAAAAAAAAAAATACTACATACATACTACATGCATGCTACATACATACTACATGCTACATACATACTACATATATACTACATACATGCTACATACATACTACATGCATGCTACATACATACTACATATATACTACATACATGCTACATACATACTACATGCATGCTACATACATACTACATGCATGCTACATACATACTACATATATACTACATACATACTACATACATGCTACATACATACTGCATGCTACATACATACTACATGCATGCTACATACATACTACATATATACTACATGCATGCTACATACATACTACATGCTACATACATACTACATATATACTACATACATACTACATACATGCTACATACATACTGCATGCTACATACATACTACATGCTACATACATACCACATACATACTACATACATACTACATGCTACATACATACTACATATATACTACATGCATGCTACATACATACTACATGCTACATACATACCACATACATACTACATACATGCTACATATATACTACATGCATGCTACATACATACTACATATATACTACATGCATGCTACATACATACTACATGCTACATGCATGCTACATACATACTACATACATACTACATGCTACATACATACCACATATATACTACATACATACAATACATTCATACAATACATACATAGACATACAGTACATATAACAGAGTAACATACTTACCAATACTTGTCACATTGTTCCCCGAAGCCATTGTCTTTCCGGAATAAATATTAACATAACAAACCACAAAAATACTCACCCACGATCCGAAGCAGTCCACGAGTGTGTCCCACGACGATCTTGGGTAGAGAACGGCAGCATCAGATGATGCTGCCGTTCTCTACGGGCTGCAGGAATCCAATGACGGAAGGTAGGTATCCTTCCGCACTGTATTCCTCCGCCACTTAAAAAAAAAAAAAGTCCCTAGTCTCACTTTATGCCATTGCTGCGTGGGAATTTCCCACACAGCAATGGCATAAAGTGAGACTAGGGACTTTTTTTTTTTTTAAGTGGCGGAGGAATACAGTGCGGAAGGATACCTACCTTCCGTCATTGGATTCCTGCAGCCCGTAGAGAACGGCAGCATCATCTGATGCTGCCGTTCTCTACCCAAGATCGTCGTGGGACACACTCGTGGACTGCTTCGGATCGTGGGTGAGTATTTTTGTGGTTTGTTATGTTAATATTTATTCCGGAAAGACAATGGCTTCGGGGAACAATGTGACAAGTATTGGTAAGTATGTTACTCTATGTTATATGTACTGTATGTCTATGTATGTATTGTATGAATGTATTGTATGTATGTAGTATATATGTGGTATGTATGTAGCATGTAGTATGTATGTAGTATGTATGTAGCATGCATGTAGCATGCAGTATGTATGTAGCATGCATGTAGTATATATGTAGTATGTATGTAGCATGTAGTATGTATGTAGCATGCATGTAGTATATATGTAGTATGTATGTAGCATGTAGTATGTATGTAGCATGCATGTAGTATGTATGTAGCATGCATGTAGTATGTATATGGTATGTATGTAGCATGTAGTATGTATGTAGCATGCATGTAGTATATATGTGTTATGTATGTAGCATGCATGTAGCATGCATGTAGTATGTATGTAGTATGTATGTAGCATGTAGTATGTATGTAGTATGTATGTAGCATGCATGTAGCATGCAGTATGTATGTAGCATGCATGTAGTATATATGTAGTATGTATGTAGCATGTAGTATGTAGCATGCATGTAGTATATATGTAGTATGTAGCATGTAGTATGTATGTAGCATGCATGTAGTATATATGTGTTATGTATGTAGCATGTAGCATGCATGTAGCATGCATGTAGTATGTATGTAGTATATATGTGGTATGTATGTAGCATGCAGTATGTATGTAGCATGCATGTAGTATATATGTAGTATGTATGTTGCATGTAGTATGAATGTAGCATGTATGTAGTATGTAGTATGAATGTAGCATGTATGTAGTATGCATGTTGTATGTATGTAGCATGTAATTTTTTTTTTTTTTTTTACATTTAACACATTAGCCGGATGATGGGACTACTACTGTCCCATCATTGGCTAATGTGTCAATCACTGTCATGGTAGCAGGCATCGCCCGATGGGACTTGTAGTCCCATCGGACGATGCCTGCACAGACCCCCGGAGCCTGCACAGACCACCGGCAGGCCGGCACAGCCCCCCGGCAGGCCGGCACAGCCCCCCGGCAGGCTGGCACAGCCCCCCGGAGCCTGCACAGCCCCCCGGCAGGCCGGCACAGCCCCCCGGCAGGCCGGCACAGCCCCCCGGAGCCTGCACAGACCACCGGCAGGCCGGCACAGACCACCGGAGCCTGCACAGACCCCCTGGCAGGCCGGCACAACCCCCCGAAAGGCCCGTACAGACCCCAGAGAGGCTGTACAAGGGCAGGAAAGGGTTTTTCTTATTCCGATACCGGAAGTCCCATAGACTTGAATGGGACTTCCGGTATCGGAATCGGCGATACCGATACTTTTTTTAAAGATCGGCCGATACCATCCGATACGATACTTTGAAGTATCGGACGGTATCGCTCAACTCTAATCACATGACAAGCAATTTCATCTAGTAAGTATTTCATATAAAATCTACTGATAAATTAGACTGAATTCTAAATGTTAGTGCACGCAAGTATATACTTGAATACGGATTAACCACACAGATTCTGTGTCTTACCTGCAGATAAGTCTCAAGTGCGGTCCACACATGCCAACCTTTCAAATTTGCTCCATTCTTCAAATACTCTCTGATACGGGCTTCTCTTTTTTCTGGTATTAGATCAGAATGAGCTTTATCCCTTGAGATTCCCAGCACATTTTCATGTACATATACAGACCACAGGTTACATGTGGCTTCTGTAGTGTGAGGGGGGAATTCCCAAGCTCTCTTCTGCTGATTGTGCCCCAGTTCATGTATGGCCCCCCATACTCCTTCTTTCGTTATAGCTTCAAGATTTATCAAGTGAGAGGCTGCTGGTATCTGGCACATTATTGGGTATCCAGCATGCATCGATCCTAGAATAAAATAATGTAATAACAGAAATAAAACAGTGCTGTAACACTAAGCTGTCATGTGTTTTGAATAAGCTATTGCTAAACCATGGATGCACATTTTCTGCTCAGAGCTACAGTCATGGCCAAAAGTTTTGAGAATGACACAAATATTATATTTTCACATGATCTGCTGCCCTCTGGTTTTTATGTGTGTTTGTCAGATGTTTTTATCACATACAGAAATATAATTGCAACAATATTATGAGTAACAAAAGGTTATATTGACAGTTAGAATGAGTTAATGCAGCAAGTCAATATTTGCAGTGTTGACCCTTCTTCTTCAGGACCTCTGCAATTCTCCCTGGCATGCTCTCAATCAACTTCTGGATCAAATCCTGACTGATAGCAGTCCATTCTTGCAAAATCAATGCTTTTATTTTGTCTGAATTTGATGGTTTTTGTTTGTCCACCCGTCTCTTGATGATTGACCACAAGTTCTCAATGGGATTAAGATCTGGGGAGTTTCCAGGCCATGGTCCCAAAATCTCTATGTTTTGTTCCCTGAGCCATTTAGTTATCACCTTTGCTTTATGGCAAGGTGCTCCATCATGTTGAAAAAGGCATTGTTGATCGCCAAACTGCTCTTGGATGGTTGGGAGAAGTTGCTCTCGGAAGACATTCTGGTACCATTCTTTATTCATGGCTGTGTTTTTAGGCAAGACTGAGAGAGAGCCCATTCCCTTGGCTGAGAAGCAACCCCTCACATGAATGGTTTCAGGATGCTTGACAGTTGGCATGAGACAAGACTGGTGGTAGCGCTCACCTGGTGTTCTCCGAATAAGCCGTTTTCCAGATGTCCCAAACAATCGAAAAGGGGATTCATCAGAGAAAATGACTTTACCCCAGTCCTCAGCAGTCCACTCCCTGTACCTCTTGCAGAATATCAGTCTGTCCATGATGTTTTTTCTGGAGAGAAGTGGCTTCTTTGCTGCCCTCCTTGAGACCAGGCCTTGCTCCAAGAGTCTCCGCCTCACAGTGCGTGCAGATGCACTCACACCTGCCTGCTGCCATTCCTGAGCAAGCTCTGCACTGCTGGTAGCCCGATCCCGCAGCTGAAACACTTTTAAGAGACGGTCCTGGCGCTTGCTGGTCTTTCTTGGGCGCCCTGGAGCCTTTTTGGCAACAAGGGAACCTCTCTCCTTGAAGTTCTTGATGATGCGATAGATTGTTGACTGAGGTGCAATCTTTCTAGCTGCGATACTCTTCCCTGTTAGGCCATTTTTGTGCAGTGCAATGATGACTGCATGTGTTTCTTTAGAGATAACCATGGTTAACAGAAGAGAAACATGATGCCAAGCACCAGCCTCCTTTTAAAGTGTCCAGTGGTGTCATTCTTACTTAATCATGACAGATTGATCTCCAGCCCTGTTCTCATCAACACCCACACCTGTGTTAATGGAGCAATCACTGAAACGATGTTAGCTGGTCCTTTTAAGGCAGGGCGGCAATGATGTTGAAATGTGTTTTGGGGGATAAAGTTCATTTTCTAGGCAAATATTGACTTTGCAAGTAATTGCTGTTAAGCTGATCACTCTTTATAACATTCTGGAGTATATGCAAATTGCCATTAGAAAAAATGAAGCAGTAGACTTTGTAAAAATTAATATTTGTGTCATTCTCAAAACTTTTGGCCATGACTGTATATGTGATTGATGTTGTTACAGAGAGCTTTTATTGTGCCGCTTTTTTTACCTGGTGGCCAGACTTTGAGCAACGTTAGGCCCTGTTTCCATAATGTTTTCTGTCCATTTCTAGCATGTATGTTTGGAAAGTGCCCAATATACACGCTAAATATGTCAATAGTCTCCTATTACCAGACAGAAATCAAAATAATGTCTTTTTTTCCTCCAAGTGGCCAATATACATATGTAGGGAAGTGGACTGACCTATGGACCTGTCTGCAGCAGGAAGGTGAATGCAAGATGTACCGTAAATGTACTTGATGTGAACTGGTGTATATATGTGGGGAGACAGCTAGAAACAGTGAAAGATGGTAAAGTACTGGGTTTTAGCCACTAGGGGGAGACAAAGAACAGCAGGAAAAGGAGACGGTGCATTACTAAGGTTTGGCCACAAGATGGAGGCAGGGAGCTATGAGAAAGGGGCTTAACAACAGCTTAAGGCTAGGAAACCGCATAGTCATGGTGGGCAGAGTTACGGGGACTCAAGAGGGGAATTCCCAGGGAGGGGAATAAATAGGGAGACAGAGTTCCAGAAGGGAGCCAGTCCAGGAGGAGGAGTTCAGCAGAGAAGGAGGGAGAGACTGAGAGAGGAAGAGCTCCAGGTAGGACTGGAAGGAGAAATAGTCAGGCAGGTGGCCCTGACAGAAGAGCTGCAGGACAGAGGAAACCCAGGGGTACCAGACAGATGGACTCAGACAGGCGAAGCACTGCGGTGGTAGGCCTCGGGCAGCCACAGCGAAAGAACCGCGAGGGACGTCAATTGGAGGAAAGAGAAGGAGGTGAAAGGTACCCGGCCTATGTGTACGGAAGCTGTCATGCTGCTGTGGTCGTCGGGAGGATGGCCAATAAAGAGGAACTGTTGAACATGCATCGGTTTCTGTCTCCAGTCTGTTCACGGCGCAAAAAGGAACCACCCCCCAGTCGGCGCATGTCCCTACACATAATTTACAAAAAGGTCTCTAATAGTAGGAGATGACTTTACATCACTCCACAATATCCTGGAAAATAACCTAACCACAATATCCTATGATTACTTCTGTGATTAATCATATGTCTGGAAGCTCCAGTGACTTCAGTGCCAATGTATAGACAAAATAAAAGAAAAAGGTTTGGCTACTGTGTTAGCCAGTTGACAAAACAGGATTTTTGGTTGCTTACCATAAAATCTGTTTCTCGGAGCCTTCATTGGGGGACACAGGAACCATGGGTGTATGCTGCTGCCAATAGGAGGCTGACACTATGCACAAAAAAAGTTAGCTCCTCCTCTGCAGTGTACACCCCACCATCTGACACTAGGCTACTCAGTTAGTGAGAAAGCAGTAGGAGAAAACAAGATAAAGGAACAAATAGCCAACTCAAACTGGAACAATAGAAACAAAAGAGAAAGAACATGGGGGGTGCTGTGTCCCCCAATGAAGGCTCCCTCCTAGAAACAGATTTTACGGTAAGCAACCAAAAATCCTGTTTTCTCTATTGCTTCAGTGGGGGACACAGAAATCATGGGACGTCCCAAAGCAGTCACTGGGGAGGCAATATGAAGCTTCATTCAGGCTGGAGAACTCACCACTGCCGCCTGCAAGATCCTTCTGCCTAGGCTGGCGTCCGCTGAAGCGTAGGTATGGACCTTATAAAATTTGGCGAATGTGTGGATGGAAGACCAAGTTGCCGCTTTGCAAAGTTGAAGGGCAGAAGCCCTATGGTGCACCACCCAGGAGGCACCCACTACCCGGATAGAGTGAGCCCTGATCCCAGGGAAGGCACTCTGATCTTGACCCGGTAAGCCTCCAAAATCACCGTTCTGTGTTGAGAATGTGTTGAGACTCACACCAGCGGAAATAGGCTTTCCAGGTGCGATAATAGACCCTGGAAGATGACAGCTTCCTAGCCTTTATCATAATGAGAATCGCCCAACCTTTCAGTTCGGACGTTTTTAGTACCGCGGTTTCAACAGCCACGCCGTTAAATTGAGTGACCTAGAATTCTGGTGGCAGATCATATCTTGTGACAGAAGATCCGGTCTGTCTGGGAGCCTCCAGGGGGTGTCCACAAGAAGATTGACGATGTCTGCGAACAAGACCATCTGGGCCAGTCTAACTCGATGAGAATGACGGCCACCCCCTCCACCTTGATCTTCTTCAACAGCCTGAGCAGAAGGGGGAGGGGAGGGAACAGATAGGGAAGCGCAAACTGGGACCAGGGAATGGCCAGAGCATCAGCACTCACTGGGAGTGGGTCGCGGGACCTGGAGATGAACCGTGGGACCTTCCTGTTCAGTCAGGACGCCATGAGGTCCACGTCTGGAGACCCCCATCAAATGCAGATCTGATGGAAGATCTCCTGATGCAGGGACCATTCTCCTGCTGCGAGACCCTCGCGACTGAGAAAATCAGCGGCCCAGCTGTCCACTCCGGGAATAAGAACTGCGGATATCATCAGGACTGTCGACTCTACCCAGAGACGAATCTTGATTATCTCGGCTATTGCCACGGAACTCCAGGTTCCTCCCTGGTGATTGACATATGCCACCGCTGTGGTATTGTCCGTCTGAACTCGGATTGGCAGGCCCCTGAGAAGCGTTTCCCAGTGGAGGAGGGACAGAAGAATGGCTCTCAGCTCTAGGATGTTGATCAGCAGAGAGGATTCCTTCACCGACCAACGTCCTTGGACATTCAGATGACAGAAAACTGCTCCTCAGCCGAAAAGGCTGGCTTCCGTCATCACCACTTGCCAGTGGGCGGAAAGGAAGGACCTGCCCTGGAGGATGAGAGTGGAGTCCAGCCACCATCTGAGAGATCGTTTGACTTTGTAAGAGAGCCGAAACGGACAATCCAGCTAGAGATCTGTTCCACTGTGAAAGGATGGCACGCTGAAGAGGTCTTGAGTGGAATTGGGCAAAAGGGATTGTTTGTGGCGCTGCCACCATCCTCCCTAGAACTTTCATGGCTGAGCGGAAGGAAGAAAGCCGAGGGCTTTGTAGAGAGCGAACTTCCTGTTGGAGGATTATTCTCTTCTCTTTGGGGAGAAAGACCCTTGTCCGGATGTCAAACAGCATGCCTAATAGATAAAACAAGGGAGACACAAAGCGCAATAGGGTCTTATCTGATAAAAAGTGCTAACGTACTAAGTAGGAAGCTGGTATTTGGTGGTTAAAGCACATGTAGGAATGGCTGCCTCAAATCCACAGGTCGTGGTATTTTCCTGAGGAAGGGGTGGTATTCACCCTGAAACACGTCGAATAAACCACTTCTTAATGGTTACTATGTATTGGAAATGTATTATTTGGGCAGCGTGGACTGGAATACACATCTTCTCTTCAGGGTATTGAACAGCATGCCTAGAAAGATCATTCGCTGAGTCGGAATAAGGCAGAACTTTTTCCTGTTGACTAGCCACCCGAAATGGGAAAGGCTTTCGATAACAATGGCGAGGCAGTCTTGGGCCTGAGAAAAGGACGACACCTTGATGAGGATGTCGTCAATGTGTGGTTATGGCAGGTATACGGGATGCAGTGACGAGACGCGAGATGGATTGAACTTTGGGTAGTAACTTTTATAGATAGATGCCAATAGGGCTATCCCAAGCAACCAAACAAAATAACAGTAATTGTCCTCGCAGGGACCAAATACAAATCAACACTGATTATGAGAACATGACTACCCCGGCAAAGGCCGGTCACTATAGGGCCGCGTTATGGTTGACTATGGGTTCTTAGTTACTATGTGTCACTTAGCCATCCTGACGTCCGATGGTGTCCTGCTCAATGGTTCCTCGGTGTCGTAGCCGCTGGGCCCAGCTGCTGAGGATCTGGCGAAGTCTTCAGGTGTTCCTATGCCCAGACGAGGCAGGGGCACAACAGGCCCTAGAAGAGTTCTTTGGTGGAATATCCCCCAGCGGAGGTAGTGGGATGCCACCTGGGAGTGGGAGAATAGAGGCCGCAGCCCCCGGACAGGGGTGAGCAGCAGCGGTGCCGATTGGCGGTTGGTGGGCCACCGGTGCAGCCCGAGGCGGCACTAGGGGACCCGAGGTGGGCAACGGCCTAGCTCCTACGACGGACTGGAGCGGGGCGGTGGAGGGCGGCGACGGACAAGCCGCAGCCGTGGACTGAAGCGGAGAAACAGCTGCGGGCACCAGCGGGCAGGCAAAAGCCAAGGGCTGGAGTGAGGCAGCAACAGCCACGGGTGGCAGCGGGCAGGCTGCAGCCGCGAGCTAGAGTGAGGCGGAAATGGCCGCGGGTGGCAGCGGGCAGGAGTGAGGCGGTGGTCCTCTGTCGGTTGGCTCGGCACCGTCTCCCTGCGGTCCACAGAGAGTCTCTCTCCTGTCGCTGTCCTCCTCTCTGGTCACTGTTGGAGGCTCTGGCTCCCTGGCGCCATCTCTCCCGTTCTGCTGACTCTGATTAGCGCTCTCCACCCCTTTTAAATCAGCTCCTCCCCCAATCATCCCGGAAGTCCCAGCGGTGTGTCCCCTAACTCCACTCCCCGGAAAAAGACCCCCTAGGAATCTAGATGACATTCCCCTTGGTTCCAGCCCGAGCACTCGGCAGGGGCCCATCCTGTATTCTCGCCAGTCCTCGGGCGAGGGCTTTGGTAGGCTCGGGTTGGCCTTTTGAGACAAAAGTTCTCATTGTCATACGAACTGGTCCTGTTTGTATCGTTCGGGGGGTTTGCCAGCTGTTGACCGCTTGCAGCGTCTTGGTTCAAATGTGGTGGAGCTTTCTGGGGTGGTGTAAGGTGGTGGGCTGGTCGATTCAGGCGGGTTGACTGGACTAGCTGAGATATTGTCTCTTGGAGGTCCTGCTTGTATGGTTGAGAAGTCTTCTTCATCATCCAGGTCCCAGACTATTGGCAGTGGTTCGGGGACCTGAGGAGTAGGCAAGGGTCGCATGGGGTCGGTGGATGTGCAGGGCCGCAACATATTACGGTGCACAGTGCGAGTAGGAAGGGCCCCGTCTTTTTAAAGATTGTATTTCGTACACCGGTCCGTTGGAGCTTATTCGGCGCAGTACTTGGTAGGGACTTTCTTCCCACCGAGGTTCCAACTTGTTCTGGGGGAGCTGGTCTAGCACGAGTACTCGATCCCCAGTCTGGAGGTCGGTGGATGGAGGCAGAGTCCCCCCTGGGTGTTCTAGCTCCTGGAGTTTTGTATGAACGATTCGGTGGAGGGTTTGTAGCCGATGCCGGTGATTTCTGACTCATGATGACACCCTGGTCCAGGGTTGAGGTTCCTCCGGGTTTAGTTCTACTTCCATGATCCCTTTGCCTTCCCTCCCAAATAGCAGTGAGTAGGGGGTATAGCCGGTAACCCGGTGTACCCGGTTGTTATAGACCCACACTAGTTTCAGAACATATTCAGGAAAGCGGGCCTTCCGGTCGCTCTCCAGGGTACGGAACATTTGAATTAGCGTTCAATTACATCATTCGCAGGCCCCGTTTTCCTGCGGGTGGTACGGCGTGGTCCGGGATTTATTGATACCATAGAGACGTAATGTAAGAATGTAATTTTTCCCAGGAAACACGCTCCTTGGTCTGAATGTATCCGTTGAGGGCATCCATACACTTGGATAAAGTTCTTACAGATTGCATAGGCGGCCGACTCCGCAGTTTGATCTCGGATGGGGGTTACCACCGCAAATTTGGTAAAATGATCCACCATGATGAGACAATGTTCATCCTCCTGGTGTGCGGTGCCAATGGTCAAATAGTCCACCATTAAGAGTTCGAGGGGTGCTGATGTCACTATCGTTTGTACCAGGGCCCGTTGGGCAGGTGGTGTAGCTAGTTCGCATGGGCGGCAGGCCAGGCAAGTTTCTACCACAGTAGCTTGGATGGTAGACTATCTGCTGCAGCCACTGGAAGGTCTTTTGAGCTCCAAAATGAGCCCCCTTTTCATGGGCTTCCCGAGCCAATTCACTGAGTTGGGCTCCAGGTACAGCCACCTGCCAAGTTATTGCAGACGTCGCCTGTGATACGGCCTTACGATACAATAGTCCTTTCTTGATGACTATTTTCTCCCATTGGCATAGCATTAACAACATATCCTGAGACAAAGTCTACCTTTGGGAGTCGGTAGGTAGTCTGCCATTGGTCACCCATCGGCGTAGGGACCCAATTTCTCCGTCTTCTTGCTGCTGTTGGATCCATTTGTCATGTGATTGTTTCAGCATACCCCCTGGGTGGCCCTAGATGTGATTGTTCCTGTGTGACAGCCGTGCGCACAGTGGCGGTGAGGGTGAACGGCATTTCTTCTTCTAATTCGTCTTCGCGACTCTTCCCTGGAGTTGTATGCCGGATCCTGGAGAGGGTGTCAGCGTGTACATTCACTGCTCCTCTTTTATAAATGATCTTATAGTTGAATTTGGCCATCCGGGCCACCCATCACTGCTCCAGAGCCCCTAGTTTGGCATTTTCAAGGTGGGCCAGCGGGTTGTTGTCAGTCCGCACCAACACTTCGGAGCCCGCCAGGTACTCTGCGAACCACTCTGTCATGGCCCACACTACCGCAAGGAGTTCGAGCTTAGAGGAGCTGTAATTGTCAGGGTTACGTTCGGAGTCATGAAGTGATCGGCTGCCATAAGCGATCACTCTCTCCCGGCCGTCTTGGACTTGAGACAATACAGCCCCAAGCCCATGGAGGCTCCCGTCGGTGTGTAGTATGAATGGTTGCGAGAAATCCGCATAAGCCAACATCGGGGCACACGAGAGTGCAGCCTTTAGGTCTTGGAATGCCTCTTCTTCTGGTTGTTGCCACTGGATTTTCCACCCATTCGCCCCAGCAGGAGCCCCTTTTAGCAGATCTTGCAGGGCTCTGGCTCGGCGTGCAAAATTCTTTACAAAACGATGGTAGTATCCGGCCAACTTCAGAAAGGCCCGCACGTCTTTTACTGTCCCGGGAGTAGACCATCCCTGGATTGCGGCAACTTTTTCCAGGGACGGTCTAACACCTTCAGCAGAGACGGTATGCCCCAGATATTCGATCTGGGTACGAAACAGGTGGCATTTCTGGGGTTTTACCTTCAACCCATACTTCTGCAGCCGGCCGAGCACCTGCCCCAACTGCCGCAGGTGGTCCTCGAACGTAGCGGCATAGATGATAATGGGTGTGGGGTACTCGGTACTGGGCCAGTGTCAGGGGAATGTGTCACAGCAGCGGTGACCCGGTCCGTGGCCCTGGGCGCCCAATATCAATGGCGGTGGTGTCAAAGGTGTTAGAGTTTATTGGTATAGTTCGTGACGCCACCCGTGGTATTTGGCAAGTGGGGTGTTAGCCAACGCTGCGTACAGATCCTCTGGGACTGATGGTGTGGTGCAGCAGAGATGGTATAGCTCCCCACAGGTGGAGCTGTAGTCCAAGGCAGTGTAGGTGCAATGGATGAGGAGAGGCACAGGATGGTGTAGATGTTGTTACCCAGGTATAGCGATGCGGGAATAACTGGAGGACACCAGAGCATGCGGTTCCAAAGCTTTACTCACTGTTTGCAGTTCACACAACTGCCTGCCTCCGTACTGTGTTCTCCAGGTCAGGGCTTCAGCCAACCTCCAGGCAGGACAGGACTCTCCCTTCCACACTCCGCCAATATGTACCTTCACTGAACGACTCCTCAAATGCACCTTTAGGTGCGAAGCACTCCAGTACTTAGTTATCCTGGAATGCCTCTCTCTAAATGTTCTTAACTTTACTTGTATGACAGACAGCTGTAGCCTGCTTCGGGGACTTCTCTCCTGAGTCCCGGCTCTCTATCCGTTTCGCTGTTGTGTCCCAAGTCTATGGTGGGAGTAAGGCGTTAGCGGCTCACTACTGCTCCGGTGTCTGTTGCTGGATATAAAGATCCAATCAACCTCGGGGACCGGGCCCCGGCCTTTGCACTGAGAACCTATAGGCAGGGTTCCTATCCAACCCACTCCTCCTCTCTGTTCTCCTTCTCCTTCGTTCCGATCTGTTCTATCTCTCTCTTATGGAATCTGTAGTCTTCAGTCTACGTCTCTTTCTCCTTCTCTTCCTTCCCTGAGAAGATCGTTCCACTAAGACCAGTCCTCAGACTCTCCTGTCTGACTGCCTTCCTCTGCCTTGAGCACCTCTCAGGCTGACTGGCTGTCAGCCTGCTCTCTTCTCTGGGTCTCTCCCCAGACCGACCCCTTCTGGGTCTCTCCCAGACAGACTCTGTCAGACTGACCTCTTCTGTGTCTCTCCCAGACTGACTTGAAATCCTACACTTTCCCTCTCTTATATCATCTAACTCCACCCGCCTCCCAGCACATCTCGTGTTACGAAGCAGGGTTCCACGAGGGGTGCTCTGCTAACCCCCAGCCTGTAGCTGTTAGGTGGCCCCACTGAACTATCCTGTGTGTGGAATGTAGGTGTGGAGCGTGGTCAGGAGTTCCCATCTTACCTGGATGGTGGGGCACTACACCTTAGGAGAAGGTGCAGTACCTCTGTGGTGACTGAAGCCTCAGGGGCGCCACAATGTCATCCAGATATATCAGCGTGGCCTCGAAGTTGAGATCTCCCAGACACCGCTCCATCAGCCGCTGAAAGGTCCCCGGGGCATTGGCCAGCCTGAATGGCATCTGATTGAACTCAAACAGTCCCATGGGAAGAATAGTCAGTCAAAGAAAAAAGAAACATCTGGCACTGTCCCTGAGGAAGAAATACCCGCAAAGTCACTTATAACCGCTATCAGTGTCCGTCTTTTTGCATTTCTCCCGTGCCATTGCCTATGCTTTATTAACATGAAATAAAGTGAATCATTTCAAGAGAACGGTGAGTGCCATCCTGCTGTCTTTTTCTACTACGATAGTCCCATGGGAAGAATGAACGCCGTCTTGGCCCTGTCTTCCTCCAACACTGGCATTTGCCAGTACCCGCTGGCCAGATCTAAAGTCTAGAAGTACGTCGCCTTCCCCAAGGCGGATAGGGACTCTTCTATGAGGGCCAGCGGGTACGAGTCTTTGATGGTGCAGGCGTTCAGCTTCTGATAATCCACACAGAACTGCAGGGTGCCGTCCTTTTTGCAAACCAATACGATGGGAGCCGCCCAGGGACTCTGGCTTTCCCGGATGACCCCCTTCCGCAGTATTTGGCCCAGTAAAGTTTTCACCTCCTGGTAGAGCTGTGGAGGGATTTGCCGATGTCGCTCTCGGATGGGGGCCGTTCCTGCCATGGGAATTCCATGCATGATGACTGTGGTGCATCCAAAATCATCCTCGTGGCTGGCGAATACCTCCTGGTACTGCCCTAGAGAACACCACACAAAGGGAAACGGGAAAACCAGCAGCAATCACACAGTGATATATTCAAACCCAGTGGTATCCACAGCTGATAACCCCACAGGCTATATAATTATTGTTAGGACAGTCAAATCACTGAACACAGCACAACACAAAAGAACACATTGACCATAAGTCCTGAATGTAAAAATATATATACTTTATTATTTTATAAATAAAGGTACTTGAGGTATTTAAAAGTAGCAAAGCATCAGTGTTTTATAATGTAAAAATATACATAAGAGGGCAGTACTATCCATTTCATAAGGGCATATTGCAGTAAATGATGCTAACAAATATGTGTATCTCAAAAATATACAGTGTATAAAATTTAACAACCAAAATAATAATATATATTCATTGGTACATACAAATTAGTGAAAATTGTATGTCAATTCCCTATAGGTGTACATCATAATTATACAAATAAGAAAACGTATATAAAGTGCAAAATATATAGGTATTAAAATGCAATATTAGTGCAAAAATAGTGAACACCACACGTGTCACTGCATAGATATACCACATGAATAATGGGAATAATACCCAATGGCACCAATAGGTGTCAGTATATGCATAGTTTATGTCATGGACCAGGAAAATTTCTGAAAACAGCTTAAGACATCAAAGAGTATGGTAAGTATTAGGTATAACTTACAGGCTACACTGCACCTGGTCACCTTGGACAGACACCCTCCCCAACACCTGTTTCGGCCGGTAGCCGTCGTCAGGCAGGCCGAAGCCGCGGGCTGGAGTGAGGCGGCAAAGGTCGCGGGCGGCAGCGGGCAGGCCGCAGTCGCGAGCTGGAGTGAGGCGGCAACGGCCGCGGGTGGCAGCGGGCAGGCCGCAGCCGCAGGCTGGTGTGAGGCGGCAACGGCCGCCGGCGGCAGCGGGCAGGCCGCAGAGGCAGGCTGGAGTGAGGCGGCAACGGCCGTGAGCGGCAACTGGCAGGCCGGTGCCGCGGGCTGGAGGGAGGCAGAGGTCCTCTGTTGGTCGGCTCGGCGGCGTCTCCCTGCGGTCCACCGAGTCTCTCTCCTGTCGCTGTCCTCTCTGGTCATTGTTGGAGGCTCTGGCTCCCTGGCATGCTCTCGGTCTCCTGCTCCATCTCTCCCGTTCTGCTGACTCACTCTGATTAGCGCTCTCCACCCCTTTTATATCGGCTCCTCCCCCAAACATTCCGGAAGTCTCAGCGGTCCGTTCCCTAACTCTACTCCCCGGAAACAGACCCCCTAGGAACCTAGATGACGGTCCCCTTGGTTCCGGCCTGGGCACTTGGCGGGGGCCCTTCCTCCTACAAAGGTATGAGACAAGACCTATGATTCTCAAAATGGCCATCAATGCTGCCATGATTTTGGTGAAAACCTTTGGGGCGGTTGCAAGACCGAACGGCAGGGTGACAAACTGGAAATGATGCTGATGTACAGCAAAATGCAGAAACCTCTGATGCCCTGGGAAAATAGGGACATGAAAATAGGCATCCTGAATGTCTATGGAGCACAGGAATTCCTGCGCCTCCATGGAAGCAATTACAGAACGAAGGGACGCCATCCTGAAATGTCTCAGGTGGACTCTCCTGTTCAGTAACTTGACATCCAGGATGGGCCGCACCGTGCCATCTTTCTTCGGCACCACAAACAGGTTCGAATAGAAACCCGTGAAGCGTTTTCGTTCCAGGACGGGCAAGATCACCCCTGAACTGAGAAGGGGGTGGGTGTCTGGACCTATGGAAGCCTGTATTCTGCCACCCATCAGGTATAACTTCACTTTCACTTTCATTTAAGGCGCTTGTATCTGATAATATATAGGTATTTACCCTATGGTACTTTGTTCTAGCTTACCTTATGATGCGATTATTATATGAAGTGAAATTCTATCATTTACTTATTCATAGATTGATTCATTTACCTGATGGTATAATCTGTAAGATCATATTATACTATATACTTGCTATATAGGCTCTAATGGTCCAGTACCCTTTGTGTATACCCATGCGATTATGGATTAGCTGCACTTCATTGCCCCTCTTTCCCCCTTTGTACCTGTAAGGCTAGTTTCACACTAGCGTTTTTCTACGCTGCGTTTGGTGCGCACATCATACACGTGACAAAAACGCATACAAACACTTGTAAACGCTGCTTTTTTTGTCGCATTATCATGCGCGGTAAGCCAAAAAAATGCAGTGTTTGTATGCATTTTCCAGCGTTTTCCATGCGTATGCATTTTTTATGCGCATGGTGTCACAATCACAGGAGGAAAATTATAGAAAAATTCTTGCAACAGACACCACCAATGGGACAGCAGAGGGCTTGTGTTATGGAAATTCTTTATAAAGACCCAGTTTACAGCTGAATTCTTCACATTTCCTTGGATTTTCTCTTGACAACATGGATCTGTGCTGGAAGACTTTTTACTTCAACTTGGATCTGGACATCAGGATGGCTCAGACTTATGCAGTTGCTTGCCATCAACAAAGGAAGAGAGAGAGACAGCGAAGACGGCAGCGGCGGCGTTTGTGGTTACATCCGATTGTTGAACTCCGGGAGAGCCGTGGAGCGTACCACACCCTCTACAAGCGAGCTCCAGGCAAGCACGGATAAATTTACTGATTACACACGGATGTTCCAGCAAAGCTTCATGCATTTGCTTGGTTGTGTCCAAGATGCCATCCGGAGACAGGACACACAGCTCCGTCGTACGATTCCTCCAGAGGAACGGCTCCTGGTCACATTAAGGTACGTAGTATTTAAAAAACAATGCCTGCCTAATTTTATTTGTTCTCTTAGATGTACTGTTCCTAAGCTGGCAGAATTATTGTTCTGCCATGTACTTAACCAAAGGCTGCAGCATTATTTTTATGCCATGTAGTAAAGAAAAGGCTGCATATTTGTTTTTATGCCTTTTTTTTTTGGTTTGTAATTTTATTTTTTGTTGTTGTAAAAATCCAGATACACAAATATTAATTGTTGTTGTTTCTCTGTTTCCCAGATTCCTGGCTACTGGAGAGACCCTCTCTTCACTGCACTTCCAGTACCGGCTTGGAATCTCCACCTTGTTGAGAATAGTTGCGGACACATGCCGGGCTTTGTGGGACGTTCTCTGTCCCGAATTTCTGCCCCTCCCCACAGTGGAAAAGTGGATTGAAAATGCAGGAAGATTCTGGACTGTCTGCAATTTCCCCAACTGTTTGGGTGCGGTGGATGGGAAACACATCCGGATTATAAAACCAAAAAGAACTGGATCAGAGTACTATAATTACAAAAAGTACTTCTCTATAGAACTCATGGCCATTTCTGATGCAGACTGTAAGTTTGTTGCAGTGGACACTGGTGCATTTGGGCATGGGAATGACTCCCAGGCTTTTAAGAACTCGGACATGGGCCGGAGGTTGTATGGCAACCAGTTCAATTTCCCCTTGCCACGTACTCTACCCAACACTGAAGGTCCACCACAGCCCTTTGTAATGGTTGGGGATGAGGCATTACAGATCTGCCAAAACCTCCTGAAACCCTACTCCAGCCGGGACTTGGACCACACCAAAAGAATTTTTAATTACAGGCTGACCAGGGCCAGAAGAAATGTAGAGTGTGCCTTTGGTATACTTGTCTCTAGATGGCACATTCTAACCACAGCCATTAATCTAAAACTGAAAACAGTGGATGAGGTGGCGAAGGCCTGTGTGGTTCTACACAATTTTGTTATGGTTAGAGAGCACCCGAACTTTGAACTTGATGATGCCGCTCCTAACCCCTTGCCTGAATTTAATCAGCACCCTCTCAGGTCATCCGTTGAAGTTGGCCAAATGAGGGACCAATTTGCGGCCTACTTCAACTCAGATCTAGGACGGGTGGCCTGGCAAGACCAAATGGTGTAAAGTTTACTTTTGTGTGTATGTTAATAAAAAATATTTGTTGATAACTGTACCGAGTGCACTCTGTCTTTTTACACTTCAATATAATAATCAACTGCCGAGGTGTACGATTGAATTCATGATGCTGTGTTTTGGGCATCCTTCATTTAATAGTACTCAAGAGCAGGTGACTATACATGCACACAAATTGTATGATCTTTATTATCTTTACACTTTGAGTTAAGTGTGATGCCACGGTGGAGATAATACAACTAATATTTGTGTCACCTGTCATGAGGTTACAATTATTCATTTTGGAATGCAGGAGCATCCCTAATTATTTGAGACCTAAAACCACTGTGACTATCCATATTAGTTGTATTAGCATCACTGTGGCCAGTTTAGAACTCAAGAATGGATACATAATAAAGTTGATACAGCTTCTACAATACCCAGGCCTGGTGTCATGCTGAAGTGAGGACGGCAAAACTAACGCATCCACACTTCAGACGCTTATCACACATTGTAAGGAGAATACACATGAGGTTAACTGCAGCAGCGCTTCAGTCTGAGTTATATATATGCAGACTGAAGCGACGCTGCTGGTTACAACTCATGTGTATTCACCTGCCCAGGTGTGATCGTTATGATACAAGGCCAGGGTATTGTACATATGGCGGGTATTTTCCACATCATCTACTCAGTTTATCCACACACACACTGAATAGAGGATGAGGTTAATTACAAGGTCTATATCTATAATAACCTTGGATTGTATAAAAAAACGGTAAATGATGTTAAAACACACCATAGTGAAGTTACTGTTTTGATACAAGCCAAGGTAACAATAGATAGGCCTTGCACTCAACACCATCCTCTATTCAGTCTGTGTTTTATTACCTGACTGAAGAGACTGATGTGGAAAATACAAGTCATATAGATTTCTGGTTTTGACTACACATACAGTGGGGAAAAAAAGTATTTAGTCAGTCAGCAATAGTGCAAGTTCCACCACTTAAAAAGATGAGAGGCGTCTGTAATTTACATCATAGGTAGACCTCAACTATGGGAGACAAACTGAGAAAAAAAAATCCAGAAAATCACATTGTCTGTTTTTTTTTCATTTTATTTGCATATTATGGTGGAAAATAAGTATTTGGTCAGAAACAAAATTTCATCTCAATACTTTGTGATATATCCTTTGTTGGCAATGACAGAGGTCAAACGTTTTCTGTAAGTCTTCACATGGTTGCCACACACTGTTGTTGGTATGTTGGCCCATTCTTCCATGCAGATCTCCTCTAGAGCAGTGATGTTTTTGGCTTTTCGCTTGGCAACACGGACTTTCAACTCCCTCCAAAGGTTTTCTATAGGGTTGAGATCTGGAGACTGGCTAGGCCACTCCAGGACCTTGAAATGCTTCTTACGAAGCCACTCCTTCGTTGCCCTGGCGGTGTGCTTTGGATCATTGTCATGTTGAAAGACCCAGCCACGTTTCATCTTCAATGCCCTTGCTGATGGAAGGAGGTTTGCACTCAAAATCTCACGATACATGGCCCCATTCATTCTTTCATGTACCCGGATCAGTCGTCCTGGCCCCTTTGCAGAGAAACAGCCCCAAAGCATGATGTTTCCACCACCATGCTTTACAGTAGGTATGGTGTTTGATGGATGCAACTCAGTATTCTTTTTCCTCCAAACACGACAAGTTGTGTTTCTACCAAACAGTTCCAGTTTGGGTTTAATCAGACCATAGGACATTCTCCCAAAACTCCTCTGGATCATCCAAATGCTTTCTAGCAAACTTCAGACGGGCCCGGACATGTACAGGCTTAAGCAGTGGGACACGTCTGGCACTGCAGGATCTGAGTCCATGGTGGCGTAGTGTGTTACTTATGGTAGGCCTTGTTACATTGGTCCCAGCTCTCTGCAGTTCATTCACTAGGTCCCCCCCGCGTGGTTCTGGGATTTTTGCTCACCGTTCTTGTGATCATTCTGACCCCACGGGGTGGGATTTTGCGTGGAGCACCAGATCGAGGGAGATTATCAGTGGTCTTGTATGTCTTCCATTTTCTAATTATTGCTCCCACAGTTGATTTCTTCACTCCAAGCTGGTTGGCTATTGCAGATTCAGTCTTCCCAGCCTGGTGCAGGGCTACAATTTTGTTTCTGGTGTCCTTTGACAGCTCTTTGGTCTTCACCATAGTGGAGTTTGGAGTCAGACTGTTTGAGGGTGTGCACAGGTGTCTTTTTATACTGATAACAAGTTTAAACAGGTGCCATTACTACAGGTAATGGGTGGAGGAAAGAGGAGACTCTTAAAGAAGAAGTTACAGGTCTGTGAGAGTCAGAAATCTTGATTGCTTGTTTCTGACCAAATACTTATTTTCCACCATAATATGCAAATAAAATGAAAAAAAAACAGACAATGTGATTTTCTGGATTTTTTTTTCTCAGTTTGTCTCCCATAGTTGATATCTACCTATGATGTAAATTACAGACGCCTCTCATCTTTTTAAGTGGTGGAACTTGCACTATTGCTGACTGACTAAATACTTTTTTTCCCCACTGTATCTCCAAGATTGACACTCGTAACATGTGTCATTAATGGAGCTATGTGTTGACAAAAAAGAAAAATGTATTGCGCAGTGTGTGTTGGCAGCGAAAGACACATTAAACCAAAATTTTTTTTGAACAAGAAAAATTGCACATTTATTTTTTTTTAACTAAAAAAAAGGTTATTTTTCTTTTGAAGGACGATTGGGGGAAGAGTGGGATACTGTGGGGGTGTGGAGAGACGAGGAATGGCTGGAAGTTGAGGAAGGGGTTCTAGGTGAAGGGGCTACTAAAGTACTGGGGGAAGGGAGATCAGGCATGGAAATGGAGGCAGGTTGAGAAACATTGGAAGGAGAGGGGGACTGACTAACAAAGTCTTTTGTTACTTATCCTTTGGGGCAGGAGTCACCTGCCTGTACTGACTACCACCTTGTGACCGCCTTACAGTTGTTGACCACATCGAGATGTTGGACCGTGTCTGTGAAGAATAAAATATGGAATGTGGGTCTCCCCTAGGCTACTCGGTGGAGGTGCTGGCGGTGCTCCTTGCAGTAGAACTTGTGGTGTCGGTCAGTGGCGGATTATAATGAAGTCAATCTGGGCGGTAGCCCAGGGCCCAGTGGTGTGGGGGGGCCCAGGAGCCCAGGGAAAATTGCCCCATTATAATTCGCCACCATAGTGCCACGCCTCCACCCATATACTGACCCTTTCCTCCCCCTCTCAGACCCACCGGCCACCGCAGCGCCAGCCCCTCACTGATAAATCCCTGCTCTGTGTGCACAGGACCTGTGATGAGGTCACAGGAGGGGAGGAGTCAGGGGTTGATCAGGGGTTTCAGTCGGAGGCCCCTGATCATGTGACCCCTGACTCCTCCCCTCCTGTGACCTCATCACAGGTCCTGTGCACACAGCCATCAATGTATTGTATGCGGGACTCTGCTGTACTCGTAATGGTGCTGGATGAGGGAAGTATGTGTGGGGTCAGGAAGGGTTTATAGGGTGGATGTAGCTGCGTGTGTGTGCGTGGTGTATGGAGCAGAGCTGCGAATGTGCGAGGCGTATGGAGCGGAGCCGTGTGTGTACGAGGTGTATGGAGCGGAGCTGCGAATGTGCGAAGTGTACGGAGGGAGCCACGAATGTGCGAGGTGTACAGAGCGGAGCCGCGAATGTACGAGGTGTACGGAGCGGAGCCGTGTGTGTACGAGGTGTGTGGAGCGGAGCCGTGTGTGTACGGAGCAGAGCCGCGCGCGGTCTATGGAGCGGAGCCGTGCACGCGAGAGGTGTATGGAGTGGAGCCGCACGCGCGAGGTTTACGAGTTGTATGGAGCAGAGCCCTGTGTGTACAGAGCTGAGCTGTGCGTGTGCAAGGTGTACGGAGCGGAGCCGCTTGTGTGTACGAGGTATACGGAGTGGAGCTGCATGTGTGTACGGAGCGAAGCTGCGTGTGTGAACGAGGTGTACGGAACAGAGCCCTGTGTGTACAGAGCTGAGCTGCACGTATGCGAGGTGTACGGAGCGGGGCTGAACATGTGCGAGGTGTACGGAGCGGAGCCGCGTGTGTGTACGAGGTGTAAGGAGTGGAGCCGCGTGTGTACGAGGTGTACGGAGCGGAGCCGCATGTGTGTACGGAGCGAAGCCGCGTGTGTGTACGAGGTGTACGGAGCGGAGCCGCGTGTGTGTACGAGGTGTACGGAGGGGAGCCGCGTGTGTACGAGGTGTACGGAGTGGAGCCGCATGTGTGTACGGAGTGGAGCCGCATGTGTGTACGGAGCAAAGCCGCATGTGTTCGAGGTGTACGGAGCGAAGCCGCATGTGTGTACGAGGTGTACGGAATGGAGCACTGTGTGTACAGAGCTGAGCTGCACGTGTGCAAGGTGTACGGAGCAGGGCTGCGCGTGTGCGAGGTGTACGGAGCGGAGCCACGTGTGTACGAGATGTACAGAGCGGAGCCGCGTGTGTACGAGATGTACGGAGCGGAGCCACGTTTGTACGGAGCGGAGCCGCGTGTGTGTACGAGGGGTACGGAACAAAGCCGCGTGTGTGTTCGGAGCGGAGCCGCATATGTACGAGGTGTACGGAACAGAGCCCTGTGTGTACAAAGTGTACAAAGCTGAGCCATGTGTTTACAGAGCGGAGCCGCGTGTATACGAGGTGTATGGAGCAAAGCCGCATGTGTACAAGGTTTACAGAGCAGAGCCATGTGTGTACAAGGTGTACAGAGCGTGGCCGCGTGTGTATAAGGTGTACGGAGAAGAGCCGCATGTGTACGAGGTTTACGGATTGGAGCCATGTGTGTACTGAGTGGAGCCGTATGTGTGCGAGGTGTATGGAGCAAAGCCGTGTGTACGAGGCATACAAAGCGGAACAGTGTGTGAATGAGGTGTACGGAGCCATGGGTGTACAAGGTGTATGATGGAGAGCATTCATACCTCCCAACCGTCCCAGATTTTGAGTGTCTGCCCCACTGCCCCGACCGGGAGCTTACTTTTCCCGCAGACACAGCAGTATGCGGCGGAGCCCCGAGGAGCACTAGAAAACTCGCACGTGACATTCCATTGGAAGTGATGTGCTGGAAGCTGACCAGAGGAGATTGTTATGGAACCATGGAGGCACTTCAGGGAATGCTTCTGATCATCACCATATCCTCCTCCGACAGCGCGGACAACGGGATCGCCTTGGACTCGGGGATGTCGGCCATGTGAGTGGATCATAATATGTCCTGCACCAGGAGGCTCAGGTGGGCACTACAATGTGAGCCGGGCTGGTATAGTATCTTTATAGAATCTTTCTTTCCCCTCTTTCCTTGTCTTTCTTTCTTTCTTTATTTCTCTGTTCTTTCTTTCACTTTCTATTCTTTCTTTCCCCTCTTTGTTTCTCTCTCCCTCTCTGTTCTTTCTTTCCCTTTTCTTTCTTTTTTTCTCTCTTTGTTCTTTCTTTCACCTCTTTCTTTCTCTTTCTTTCTCTCTTTGTTCCTTCTTTCCCCTCTGTTCTTTCTTTCCCTTTCTTTCTTTCTCTCTCTGCTCTTTCTTTCCCCTCTTTCTTTCTCTCTCCCTCTCTGTTCTTTCTTTCTTTCTTCTCTTTCTTTTTTTCTCTCTGTTCTTTTTTTCTGTCCCCTCTTTCTTGCTCTCTGTTCTTTTTTCCTTTCTCTCTCTGTTTCTTCTTTCTTTCTCTCTGTTCTTTCTTTCTCCCTCCTTTCTTTCTCTCTCTTTTTCTTTTTTCTCTCTCTCTGTTCTTTCTTTCTTTTCCTCAGTACCAGTCAATGTGCCCACAGTACCAGCCACTGTGCCCATAATGCCAGCCACTGTGCCCTCAGTACCAGTCAGTGTGATCAGCAGTGCTAAATGGGTGTGGTTGGGGCATGGACATGGGTGTGACTAGTTGTGAAATGGGTGTGGTCAGGCGGCCGGTAACCAATCATCATAGTGGCTGTATTCTGTTTCCATCAACTTTGTTATATGTGGGCAGTGGGCACCTCTAGTAAGGCGGGCACGAGATGGCGGGTCTTGTCTCACACATAAGTTACTATGAGGTGTACTTTATTCCTGCCACATTTTTTCTTGGCCTACTGAGAGAAATGTTTTGACCAGTTGAAATTTATACAACCTGAGGATTGTGCATGTGTATGCTGCCCGCATGTAGTAATATGTGTCTGTATATATATCTATATACTTACTCCGATCCCTATATAAACCCTGCCCCTCCGACCGCCATCCACTTTCCCTTGCTCCTGTTCCAATCCTGGGGTCTTTTTTGTCCCCCCTTGGTCCTCCACATGCTGAACATCTAGGACATGACTAACATTGCACATTGTGCGCTTGTTTGTCACCAGATGCAGCGTCGTGTCCAGTGTGTGAGGAGACGGCGACTTGTCTGTGGCGTTAACCTCTCTGCTGCCATGTTGGGCACAGCCTGTGACGAGGAGCGTCTCTTCCTGTGTATCCGGCCACAGGCTGCACATTGGAGGCTGCTTTTTCTATCTGGGGAAGTTCATGAAGCAGAAGCCTCTGTGTGACTCATGTGAAGTAACTTGTCTGACAGGTCATGGGTCCCGGTCAGCAGGTGATTGCAGACTATTAGCTGGTTTCAATGTTAGGTACAGGTGAGTCAGGACTAGATGTTGGGTGGAAGCCTTCCAGTATTTGTAAGGCCTCGTGCACACGCTGAGTAGTGTTGAGCATTCCGATACCGCAAGTATCGGGTATCGGCCGATACTTGCTGTATCGGAATTCCGATACCGACTTCCGATATTTTTTCAATATCGGAATTCGGCATCGGAATCGGAAGTTCAGTTGATTGACGGCCTGACGTCATCATGATGCGCGGTGTGTGCGCATCATGATGCGCCGTCATTTCGGGCCTTCCGGGGGTCTCTGCCGGCCTGCCGGGGGGCTGTGCCGGCCTGCCGGGGGGCTGTGTGGACTGCCCGGGGTCTCTGCCGGCCTGCCGGGGGGCTGTGCCGGCCTGCCGGGGGGCTGTGCACCCTGTGGGGGTCTGTACCGGCCTGCCGGGGGGCTGTGCCGGCCTGCCGGGGGGCTGTGCTGATGTCCGGGGGTCTGTGCAAGCATCGTCCGATGGGACTACAAGTCCCATCGGGCGATGCCTGCTACCATGACAGTGATTGACACATTAGCCAATGATGGGACAGTAGTAGTCCCATCATCCGGCTAATGTGTTAAATGTTAAAAAAAAAAAAAAAAAAAAAAAATACTACATACATACTACATGCATGCTACATACATGCTACATGCTACATACATACTACATATATACTACATGCATGCTACATACATACTACATGCTACATACATACTACATATATACTACATACATACTACATACATACTACATGCATGCTACATACATACTACATGCTACATACATACATACTACATGCATGCTACATACTACATATATACTACATACATACTACATACATGCTACATACATACTGCATGCTACATACATACTACATACATACTACATGCATGCTACATACATACTACATGCTACATACATACTACATATATACTACATACATACTACATACATGCTACATACATACTACATATATACTACATGCTACATACATACTACATGCATGCTACATACATACTACATACATACTACATACATGCTACATACATACTACATACATGCTACATACATACTACATACATGCTACATACATACTGCATGCTACATACATACTACATACATACTACATGCATGCTACATGCATGCTACATACATACTACATGCTACATACATACCACATACATACTACATACATGCTACATATATACTACATGCATGCTACATACATACTACATATATACTACATGCATGCTACATACATACTACATACATACCACATATATACTACATACATACAATACATACATAGACATACAGTACATATAACATAGAGTAACATACTTACCAATACTTGTCACATTGTTCCCCGAAGCCATTGTCTTTCCGGAATAAATATTAACATAACAAACCACAAAAATACTCACCCACGATCCGAAGCAGTCCACGAGTGTGTCCCACGACGATCTTGGGTAGAGAACTGCAGCATCAGATGATGCTGCCGTTCTCTACGGGCTGCAGGAATCCAATGACGGAAGGTAGGTATCCTTCCGCACTGTATTCCTCCGCCACTTAAAAAAAAAAAAAGTCCCTAGTCTCACTTTATGCCATTGCTGTGTGGGAAATTCCCACACAGCAATGGCATAAAGTGAGACTAGGGACTTTTTTTTTTTTTAAGTGGCGGAGGAATACAGTGCGGAAGGATACCTACCTTCCGTCATTGGATTCCTGCAGCCTGTAGAGAACGGCAGCAACAGCTGATGCTGCAGTTCTCTACCCAAGATCGTCGTGGGACACACTCGTGGACTGCTTCGGATCGTGGGTGAGTATTTTTGTGGTTTGTTATGTTAATATTTATTCCGTAGACGACAATGGCTTCGGGGAACAATGTGACAAGTATTGGTAAGTATGTTACTCTATGTTATATGTACTGTATGTCTATGTATGTATTGTATGAATGTATTGTATGTATGTAGTATATATGTGGTATGTATGTAGCATGCATGTAGCATGCAGTATGTATGTAGCATGCAGTATGTATGTAGCATGCATGTAGTATATATGTAGTATGTATGTAGCATGTATGTGGTATGTATGTAGCATGTAGCATGTATGTAGTATATATGTAGTATGTATGTAGTATGTATGTAGCATGTAGTATGTATGTAGCATGCATGTAGTATATATGTAGTATGTATGTAGCATGCATGTAGCATGCAGTATGTATGTAGCATGCAGTATGTAAGTAGCATGCATGTAGTATATATGTAGTATATATGTAGCATGTATGTGGTATGTATGTAGCATGTAGCATGTATGTAGTATATATGTAGTATGTATGTAGTATGTATGTAGCATGTAGTATGTATGTAGCATGCATGTAGTATATATGTAGTATGTATGTAGCATGCATGTAGTATATATGTAGTATGTATGTGGTATGTATGTAGCATGTAGTATGTATGTAGCATGCATGTAGTATATATGTAGTATGTATGTAGCATGTAGTATGCAGTATGTATGTAGCATGCATGTAGTATATATGTAGTATGTATGTTGCATGTAGTATGAATGTAGCATGTATGTAGTATGTAGTATGAATGTAGCATGTATGTAGTATGCATGTTGTATGTATGTAGCATGTAATTTTTTTTTTTTTTTTACATTTAACACATTAGCCGGATGATGGGACTACTACTGTCCCATCATTGGCTAATGTGTCAATCACTGTCATGGTAGCAGGCATCGCCCGATGGGACTTGTAGTCCCATCGGACGATGCCTGCACAGACCCCCGGAGCCTGCACAGACCACCGGCAGGCCGGCACAGCCCCCCGGCAGGCCAGCACAGCCCCCCGGAGCCTGCACAGTCCCCCGGCAGGCCGGCACAGCCCCCCGGAGCCTGCACAGCCCCCCGGCAGGCCGGCACAGCCCCCCGGAGCCTGCACAGACCACCGGCAGGCCGGCACAGACCACCGGAGCCTGCACAGACCCCCTGGCAGGCCGGCACAGCCCCCCGAAAGGCCCGTACAGACCCCAGAGAGGCTGTACAAGGGCAGGAAAGGGTTTTTCTTATTCCGATACCGGAAGTCCCATAGACTTGAATGGGACTTCCGGTATCGGAATCGGCGATACCGATACTTTTTTTAAAGATCGGCCGATACCATCCGATACGATACTTTGAAGTATCGGATGGTATCGCTCAACTCTAACGCTGAGTATTTGGTGAGTTTTTACCTCAGTATTTATAAGGCCTTGTGCACATGCTGAGTATTTGGTGAGGTTTTACCTCAGTATTTATAAGGCCTCGTGCAAATGCTGAGTATTTGGTGAGTTTTTACCTCAGTGTTTATAAGGCCTCATGCACATGCTGAGTATTTGGTGAGTTTTTACCTCAGTGTTTATAAGGCCTCGTGCACACGCTGAGTATTTGTTGAGTTTTTCACTCAGTATTTGAGGCCTTGTGCACACGTTGCGTATTTGCAGAGTTTTTTTACCTCAGTAGTTAACCCCTTCCCGCCCCTTGACGCACCATATGCATCATGAAAACTAGTGACTTCCAGACCCCATCACATGATCGGGGGGCCCACAGAGTCTGAACAGCCTGGGGCCCTGAGTACCCTTAATCCACCCCTGGTGTCGGTGCTAATTGAAGGAGAAGTGTGCGTGGTGCTTCTGGAGGGAGAATAGGTGGCGGTGCTCCTATCAGGAGAAAGCGGTCGCGGTGCTCCTGTGATGAGGAGTGGTGGCGGTGCTCCACTGAAGAGGAGTGGTGGTGGTGCTCCGAGTAGGTGGGGCAGTGGCGGTGCTCCTCTGAAGAGGGGTGGTGGTGCTATAATGAGGAGAAGAGGTGGCGGTGCTCCTCTGATGATGAGTGGTGGAGGTGCTCCTGGAATGATGAGGAGTTGTGGCTGTGCTCCCATGCTGATGATGCGAAGTGGCGGTGCTCCGATCCGGAGATGATGGAGTCTCTGTGGTCTGAACAGGAGAAGAGGTGGCGTTGGCCCAAGCAGATTTTGCACTGGAGGTGCGCCAAGATGTGGAAACGGTGGCAGTACTGGTGCTCCAGACAGGAGCAGCGCTTGACATGGAAGTGGCGGAGGTGGAGTGTCCAGCAGCACTCAGCATTGGTGTGGTGTAGTGATGTCCGGCTTGGCTAGGAATGCAGGTGGCCGGGCAGTGGTATGCAGCAGAAGTTGGTACTGTGGTGAAGCGAGTCAATGGTGGTACAGGTGGGAATGACAACACTGACTGCTGCACGTACTGATTCTGCTGCATAGCCTGCAAGAAAGCAGTGTTGCAGGTGTGTAACACATTCAGCTGTGGCTCAGGACTAAGGTGATCCGCAATGCCCCGTTCAATTTTACTAAAGAAATGGTGCGCTGGTCTATTGAGGTCGGCCTCCAGCCATTCAAGGCGCTGGTCGGAAGAGTGGATGAGGTGTTCCATGTGGCTAAAACCACTTTCCACTCTTTCGGCCAGCGTCTTGAGGCTGGCATGAAAGGCTTCGCTCAAGTGCATGAACTCGGGCATGACATTCCTGTCCGAGGCCCTCTGCTGCTGGCGGGTAGTGCCCGCATAACCAGTGGCAGAAACCTGGGACAGGGGAACACCTGATTGACCAACTTCCTGGTCACTAGCTGTCTGTGTTGCTGACCTGCAACTTGCTTCCTGGCTGTTGGATGGCTGTGACGGGTCCGAGGTTGATCAATGAAGAACCGCTCCAGGGACAGGTTGCAGGGTGCTGCTCCAGGTGCTGTGGAAACAAAAGTAAAAATTTAGTATCATGCATTTACAAGAAGGATCATCTGTGGAAGATAAAATCACCGATTATGTTCAATGAAAACCCAAATTAAAAAAAAAGAAATTATACTTACGCTCTGGTGGCAAGGACCGGTCGTAGGACTTCCAAAGCGCGTGATATCGGTACTTGGCTCTTATCCTTGCCGATGAGCCACTGCGAACCTGTCCCTCAGCACGAACATCAGTGTTGAAGCAGTCCTTCATCGAGAACCAACGTGTGCGGACTTTGTTCACTGTGGAAAAAATAATAAAATAAACATTATACAATGCACAGCTGGCAACATCTTGTATAATCACGCACACCTGATTTCCCTTGTCAAACAGTCAATGCGGCATCCAAAAATAATTCAATACACAATGCATTGACTGTTGAACCTGAGGACACTTGTGTGTTCACTGCAAGAATATATCGCAGTAAACACACAAGTATCATCAGGTGCAAGAGATAAAGCATGAACAATACAGCATTAAAAATCATAATGCCTTGACTGTTGAACCTGAGGACACTTGTGTGTTTACTGCAAGAATATATCTTGCAGTAAACACACAAGTATCATCAGGTGCATGAGATAAAGCATGAACAATACAGCATTACAATTCACAATGCATTGACTGTTGAATCTGAGGACACTTGTGTGTTCACTGCAAGAATACTGTATATCTTGCAGTAAACACACAAGTATCATCAGGTGCAAGAGATAAAGCATGAACAATACAGCATTAAAAATCACAGTGCCTTAACTGTTGAACCTGAGGACACTTTTGTGTTTACTGCAAGAATATATCTTGCAGTAAACACACAGGTATCATCAGGTGCAAGAGATACAGCATGAACAATACAACATTATAATTCACAATGCATTGACTGTTGAACCTGAGGACACTTGTGTGTTCACTGCAATAATATATCTTGCAGGAAACACACAAGTATCATCAGGTGCAAGAGATAAAGCATGAAGAATAAAGCATAAAAAATCACAATGCCTTGACTGTTGAACCTGAGAATACTTGTGTGTTTAATGCAAGAATATATCTTGCAGTAAACACACGAGTATCATCAGGTGCAAGAGACAAAGCATGAATAATACAACATTACAATTCACAATGCATTCAATCTTGATCCTGAGGACACTGTTATAGTCTCTGATAGAATCTATCTATCAGGAAACAAAACAGTATCCTCAGGACAAAGACTCAATGCGGCATCACAGAACAGTGAAATACTTACTAAATGCCTTCTTTAAAGTTGCAGAGGCGCTGTCCCAGCCCTCCATCAATGCAGCAGCTACCTCATTCCAGAGCTGCTGGGTCACCACAATGATCTTGTACTGCTGGTCACGGCTGTCCCACAACGGGACACGCTCCTGGACAAGGATGATCAGTTGCTCGTTGTCAATGTACAGCTCTTCATCCCATTGTGGAACCTAAAAAAGAAATACATTATAATCGTGGAAATTGTGGAGAATGGTATAGAGAAAAAAAATAGAACATGAAAAACAGGACATAAAAACAGGAATAAAAAACAATTTAAAATAAAAGGTAACTTTAAATAATGGATACTAACATTGCGCCTCCTCCACACCGGACCTTGTGTACGCTGCTCCGGCTGTTCCGGCTCACTTGGCTGGTCCGATGCTGAGGTCTGTAAAAAAGAACAGAAATAATTACCGATTTGGAGAGACAGGTATACTTACACAAAGGCAACAAAATACTCACCTCATGCTCTGCTTCTGACAATTCTTCCCTGGAAGTACTGTATTGGGATCCAGAAGACATGCTGTAAAAATAAAAAAAAATATTAGTACATAATGTATTTTAAAGGACAGGCTCACATAAATTGATTTTAGAGTACTCACATTATAGCTGCTGTGTTCTCCTAAGTAGTGGATTGTCTCTGGCTGGGTGGGTGTTATCTTGTCTTCTTTTTGTTTTCAGTCTGTCTGTGCAGTAATGATCTGGCGCTACAGCCCCCTTCTTTTACCTACCCTCCTCCAAAACAATGTTGCTTGTGTAGGGGGTGTATTAAAAAAGTGTCTAGACACTGTTTACTCTGAAATCGCGCGCGCTCAAAAAGCACTGACATGCGCACTTCACAGCGCACCTCAGCAACACCATAGACTATAATACTATTTTTTTGTGCATTTCGTGCGCTGACGCGCACATGCCATTTTTTTAACGACGTTGGGCGGACCAAAAAATGCAACATGAAGTGTCCGGCGCGTCTGGTCACACACCTGGAAAATGTGCAGCGCACTCAAACGCTGAGGCCCGCGTGCAATCGCTGGACAGTGAGCCTGACATTTTAAAGATAGGGGACAATTGCGTGTGCGACCGATAGCGCACAATGCGCTGCGCGATAAAACGCAAGTGTGAAACCAGCCTAACCTGTCTTTTGAAGTGCAATAAAATATTTTTATCTGTACTGTAGAGATCCACCATATGAGTGGGCGGGAATTAACTCGCTCGGCTGCGATATTGAGGCACACAGGAACACTCTTGCTTACAGTAACAGTCTGTGTGGTTTATTTCCTCCATAAACCAATGTCACAGGAACACAAGGCAAACAGTCACATCAGACAGATGAATTCTTAATGTCCATAGTAGAGCTTCGCTCTCTCAGGCCTGTGAGCACACAGGCTGTGCCATATCCATCACGCATGCTCTAAAGCCAGAACACAGTCTCTTACTGACCCCAGTCAGCATAACTCATGGTTTATCCCTCACGGGTTATCAGGGAAGTGGCCACACTGGGATCACTGTTCCAGACAGTGCCTTGCTCACTAGGCCGTCTACAGTTGCAGAGCCACAGCCGGGCATTAGCTTCCCTACACAGAGCCATCACAGACTCTATCAGGTCCGGGCTTTTCCATGTGCTCTTCAGGAAGTTCAATCCCAGTCACTTCCCACACACCCAGGCCTTCTGGGACCGTGCACTCTAACCACTCAGGATCAAACACACAACCAATGTGATCAGACCTCAGTCACACTATATATCCCAAACCACCCCCATATGTGGGCGGTGTATGTGTGGTTAGCTGATCCCGCCCAGCTCTCTGACTAGCCCTATAAGCTGCCCTTATAGGTAAATAACTTGTTGACTACAAGTCCCAGCATGACAACGCTATTTTGGCTTATAGCGCAGAGAACCTCTGCGACACATACTGGACATTTACAACCATGCCGGTCACTGTTTCACCATCAAGGAAATGCTCACATGCATATTCTGAGTTGCATATGCAGCGCCCCCTAGCTTTAACAGACGTTACTGCATCACAGTACTTTTTTGGACTTTTGGTCATTGGCGCTCCTGATAATCAGCTCTTTGGCGCTGCGGCTGAATGTGTTGCGGCTGTGTGACAATCGCAATAAACAGGCTCTCCATGCATATGTTGTGACCGTCACCCAGCCGTGACACATGTAGCTGTGGCACCAAACAGCGGATCATTGGAAGTGATCCAGGTGTCCGAGTTTCCGATGCAGCTTCTTCTGTAAGCGCTATAGTTTGCGGAATAAGCAGGGGGCCGACGATGTTCGCTCATCTCTAGTTTTGATTTTTGGGAGTGCAAAATGCCATTACTTACCCCAAGTTGTGCACCAGTATGGTAATATCTATAACAATTAACTAACTTTACCAAGGCTACAACATGCCATTTGAATGCTTTCTAGAACAACGTTACCTGCTGATATTTGAACATCTGAAACAATTCTCTCAGGACGTGGAAATTTTTCAGGAATAGCAGCAAGTTCAGATACTCCTTTCATCAGGCTGTCCCACTGAGACAATAATGCTTCAGGATCATCCAAAGACCGGATCACATCAGATGGAACAGACAAAATTATATTTTCTGCTATTAGTTCAGCCCAAGTAGCTGGGTAGTTTCGAATTATATCCAACCATGATAAAAGGTTGGTCTGGCCTGGAGGAAAACAAAATATAGTTATATTTTACTCACTTTTGAAAACACAAGTTATTTGGCACCAGAAATTACAATTATAATTAATAAAACTAGCAGGGTCACAAAACAAACTCCATCACTGACCTTGGAAAACATGTTAAATTCTTAAATGAAACGTCTTTGTGTAAACAGCTTATGTTATAAGATACTGGCATGTTTACAGGGACGTTAATAGAAAATGACCATTTTCTCACTGGCTACTGAAAATTTTCTAGACACATACTTCCTGTTTCAGGAAGAGTTTGCAGCTAGGCGTCTTATCAAAGAACCACTGGGTGCTGCTGGGAAAAATGGTGTTAGGTAGAGTTACAGTCATGTTATTGAAGCTAAGTGTTTCAACAACATACAAATGCCTTCATCAGGCCATTTGAATGCAGAGGTACAGACATATATACAGTGGTATGTAAAAGTATGGGCACCCCTGGTCAAAATTACTGTTATTGTGGACAGTTGAGCAAGTTGAAGATAAAATGATCTCTAAAGAAGCCTAAGGGGTACTTCACACTAAGCGAGATCGCTAGCGAGATCGCTGATGCGTCACTGATTTTGTGACCCAACAGTGACCTCGCCAGCAATCTTGTTACGTGTGACACTTAGCAGTGACCAGGCCCCCGCTGCGATGTCGCTGATCATGCTCGAATGTCCTGGGCCATTTTTTGATCGCTGGTGTCCCACTGGCCAGCATGCATCGCTGTGTTTGACACCGACGAGCGACCTTGTTAGCAACTCAGAAATCATGGACGCAGGCAGGAGTCGTCAGAATTGTTGCTGTGTGACAAGGTCCCAACGACCGCCGAGATAATTGCTGCATTGTTGAGTAGATCTGACTATTTGACAGCTTACTAGCGATCATTTAGCGACGCACCAGTGATCCTTACCAGGTTGCATAGTTGTCGGGATCACTGGTGCGTTACTTAGTGTAGCAGTACCCTAAAGTTGAAGATGAAACATTTTCTTTCTATTTTAGGCAAATATATATATATATATATAAATAAATCCAACAATGTAGACCAGCTCACTCCTGTGAACCACCTGGGACCTCAGCTGACCTGGTTAACTCCGTTGTGCCCGGATCTGGATGTAGGAGTCCATCCATGCAAATGTGAACAATGACAGAGCAAAGTCCAGCAATAACGTGAGCAATCCAGGATGCTGTTAAAAAAAAATTTTCTCTTTCTTTTTATTCATAAATCCATTAAAATACAATGGTACAAGCAGTTCAAAACAGAATATAACGCAGGAAAGTAGTGCAGATAGGACTACGCGTTTCAGCGGTAAAACCCGCCTTCTTCACGGTCCAGAATCTAATCTGCTTTCCAAACATGGAACCTTATATACATCCCACTCCCATTAGGGTAATTATAAACATATGTGAGAAACTAAAAAACATGTGTTATAAAAGCAGATCAAACATATAAACTATCCACATATTGATCAGTATACAACATGCATAAAAATTATAAAGAAAGGATTCAACATATTGGAGAAAAATACATTAGGAGTGTCCAATAACCTGACCATAAGATTTAAGTGGTACAAAAACATATAACAATAGTACTAGCCAGTGTTGTATAGTACAAATATATCAATAGTGCATAATAATATCCAGGCGGTTATTAAAGCCCTGTGGCATACGTGTCCCCAACTCAAATATCCACCTACTTTCTCTTGCAAGCACTTTTTTGTGAAAATCTCCCCCTCTCAATGGTTTTTTTACATGCTCAATGCCCATAAAGGAGAAACCACGTAAATCTCCATTATGTTTTTTTGAAAAATGTCGGGATACTACTGATGCACCAACCATAGGCAAATTACTAGCGTCTGACAGGTGTTTGCGGATTCTAGTTTTAAGGGGATTCATCGTACAACCTACATATTGCATACGGCATATATTGCAATTAATTAGATACACTACATTCTCCGTATTACAGTTTATAAAAGAACAAACATTAAACTGTTTTTTATTGGCGATAGATGTAAATGTTTTAGATTTATTAGCAAATCCGCAGCACTTACAGATATTGGCACCGCATTTAAAAAATCCTGTTGTTTTTAACCAATTGCTAGGGGAAATTTTATCCGGATCTTTGAACATGCTGGGTGATAATAATGAAGCTAAAGTCGGGGCTCTTCTTGCTACAAAGGCAATATCATTATTTTCCACAATATTTTTCAAAACATCGTTCTGAGACAACAAAGGAAGATATTTTTTGATGATTTTAACAATAGAATTAAACTGAGGACTATAATTGGTACTGAAAACCACCCTAGATTTTTTAGAGTCAAACTGCCTTTTTTTCTCAGTAGATTCCAACAGCTTAACCCTATCCATGCCTGCTACCATTTTCTTGGCTCTCTCCAAGGACCAATTAGGATATCCCCTTTTTTTTATATTATTACAGGTCATTTCAATTCCTTCCTCCAATTTGTCACTAGATGTAGTATTCCTTTTTAGTCTAATAAGCTCCCCCACAGGAATATTCTGAATGACATGTTTGGGGTGATTAGGGGAAGCCATTAAAATACTATTGCATGCAATGGATTTTTTATAGGGAGATATCAGAACCCCATCATTGTCCAGATCTGCGGTCAGTTTCAAATCCAAGAAGTTAATTGATACCTCATGACCACTACTAGTAAATTTTAGATTGAAATCATTCAAATCCAAATAGGAGAAAAAACTTTTTGCAGACGAGAGACTACCCCTCCAGACAAATATCAAATCATCAATAAATCTCCCCAGCCAAACAATATTATCCTTGTATGGGTTATCAATATTAAAGATGTAATTTTCTTCCCACACAGACATAACCAGGTTAACTAGGGAAGGTGAGAACTTAGCGCCCATGCTCACACCCTGTGTCTGGAGGAAATATCTCTCATCAAACATAAAATAGTTGTGGCTTAAAAGGAATTGAATTGAGGAAACAATAAACCTCTGAATGGAATCCTCATAATTACTGTATCTGGACAAATAATATGTGATGCATCGTATCGCGACGTGATGGGGGATGGAAGGATATAACCCCACCACATCGCAAGATAACCACACATAATCAGATTGCCAGTAAAATTTTTCCAGAATCTGTATTATACTTTTGGAATCTTTAAGATGACTTGGTGTTAATGGCACTAAAGGTTGAAGATAAAAATCCACCCACCCCTATTTTCTCACTGAATGATCCGATCCCAGACACAATGGGTCTGAAAGGGGGAGGAAAAACCTCTTTATGAACTTTAGGGAGTGAGTGGTATATTGGGACAATCGGTGTTTCACAAAAAATAAACTTTTTAATTCTGTCTGAGATAGCATCCATACTAATTCCCACCTGTAATAGATATAATAATTCAGAATTAAATGAATTAGTCGGATTGGATGGCAATTCAATATAAGTGCTACTATTTTCTAGATCCAGCAAGTTTATTTTCTTGTATAAACTAGCATTGAGAGCCACAATAGCGCCCCCCTTGTCTGCCTGGACAACAAGGAGATCGCCATTAGCCCTCAATTCATCAATTGCCCTATGTTCAGAAATACTCAGATTAAATTTAACCTCTTGATGTTCCCTAGCTAACCTGGTTATGTCTGTGTGGGAAGAAAATTATATCTTTAATATTGATAACCCATACAAGGATAATATTGTTTGGCTGGGGAGATTTATTGATGATCTGATATTTGTCTGGAGGGGTAGTCTCTCGTCTGCAAAAAGTTTTTTCTCCTATTTGGATTTGAATGATTTCAATCTAAAATTTACTAGTAGTGGTCATGAGGTATCAATTAACTTCTTGGATTTGAAACTGACCGCAGATCTGGACAATGATGGGGTTTTGATATCTCCCTATAAAAAATCTATTGCATGCAATAGTATTTTAATGGCTTCCCCTAATCATCCCAAACATGTCATTCAGAATATTCCTGTGGGGGAGCTTATTAGACTAAAAAGGAATACTACATCTGGTGACAAATTGGAGGAAGGAATTGAAATGACCTGTAATAATTTAAAAAAAGGGGGTATCCTAATTGGTCCTTGGAGAGAGCCAAGAAAATGGTAGCAGGCATGGATAGGGTTAAGCTGCTGGAATCTACTGAGAAAAAAAGACAGTTTGACTCTAAAAAATCTAGGGTGGTTTTCAGTACCAATTATAGTCCTCAGTTTAATTCTATTGTTAAAATCATCAAAAAATATCTTCCCTTGTTATCTCAGAACGATGTTTTGAAAAATATTGTGGAAAATAATGATATTGCCTTTGTAGCAAGAAGAGCCCCGACTTTAGCTTCATTATTATCACCCAGCATGTTTAAAGATCCGGATAAAATTTCCCCTAGCAATTGGTTAAAAACAACAGGATTTTTTAAATGCGGTGCCAATATTTGTAAGTGCTGCGGTTTTGCTAATAAATCTAAAACATTTACATCTATCTCCAATAAAAAACAGTTTAATGTTTGTTCTTTTATAAACTGTAATACGGAGAATGTAGTGTATCTAATTAATTGCAATATATGCCGTATGCAATATGTAGGTTGCACGATGAACCCCCTTAAAACTAGAATCCGCAAACACCTGTCAGACGCTAGTAATTTGCCTATGGTTGGTGCATCAGTAGTATCCCGACATTTTTCAAAAAAACATAATGGAGATTTACGTGGTTTCTCCTTTATGGGCATTGAGCATGTAAAAAAACCATTGAGAGGGGGAGATTTTTATAAAAAAGTGCTTGCAAGAGAAAGTAGGTGGATATTTGAGTTGGGGACACGTATGCCACAGGGCTTTAATAACCGCCTGGATATCATTATGCACTATTGATATATTTGTACTATACAACACTGGCTAGTACTATTGTTATATGTTTTTGTACCACTTAAATCTCATGGTCAGGTTATCGGACACTCCTAATGTATTTTTCTCCAATATGTTGAATCCTGTCTTTATAATTTTTATGCATGTTGTATACTGATCAATATGTGGATAGTTTATATGTTTGACCTGCTTTTATAACACATGTTTTTTAGTTTCTCACATATGTTTATAATTACCCTAATGGGAGTGGGATGTATATAAGGTTCCATGTTTGGAAAGCAGATTAGATTCTGGACCGTGAAGAAGGCGGGTTTTACCGCTGAAATGCGTAGTCCTATCTGCACTACTTTCCTGCGTTATATTCTGTTTTGAACTGCTTGTACCATTGTATTTTAATGGATTTATGAATAAAAAGAAAGAGAAAAATTTTTTTTAACAGCATCCTGGATTGCTCACGTTATTGCTGGACTTTGCTCTGTCGTTGTTCATATATATATATATTCCAATTTTTTACATTTCTACTAAAAGGAAAATTGGCCAATGCAAGTTTGGACACCCTGCATGTTTATTACCTAGTAGCAACCCCTTTTGCAAGTATCGCAGCTTGTAAATGCTTTTTGTACCCATCCAGGAGTCTTTCAGTTCTTGTTTGAGGGATTTTCATCCATTCTTTCTTGGAATATTCTTCCAGTTCTGTGAGATTCCTGGGTCATCTTGCATGCACTGCTATTTTGAGATCTAGCCACAGATTTTCAATGATGTTCCGATCAGGGGACTGTGACACCCACCGTAAAACCTTCAGCTTGCACCTTTTGAGGTAGTCTGTTGTGTATTTTGAACTGTGTTTAGGATCATGCTCCATTTGTAGAAGCTATCTGTGAGACTTTGCAAGTACTCCCGGAGTGGACCCGCTGGACCGTGGCAACGAACCTCCCACGGACGAGCTGACCAGGTGGACCACCCCCTATACAGGGAGTGTTAGGGGCAGGCCCGCAGGTAACTATCACCACGGCAGCTGGTACCCAGGGCAGAATACAGGAGACACAACAGGGGCCGGAGAGGCTGGCAGAGAGTCTCCCTGAGACAGAGACACGGATGGCCAGCAGGACAGGGACACGGTCGAGACGGCAGGGATCAGGCGCGGACTGGAGGGCACAGCTGGGAGGCAGAACAGGACAGCACGGAACTTCGGACTTCCAGATCCTAGAAGAGAGAACAGCGGAGACGTGGGATAAGCTATAGGCAGGCTGAAAGCAGAGGAAAGCTCAAAGACAAGGGGGCCAGAATCACTAGCAGGGCACAAGTGATAATCAGGCACCGCCAGGAGGAAGAGGCGGCCTGATATAGGGAACGTGTTGTGAGACTTCCGGGTCATGACCCCTCCCAGAGCAGAGTCAGGAGCATGCGTGCCCTCAGGGAGAATGGAGGGTGCGCGCGCTCCTGACCACAGTGTGAGCGTGCGCCAGTCGAGGAGTAGGAAGCCGGGCAGGGGCGCGCGCCTGTCGGAGCACAGGAGACAAGGCAGGAGCGGGTGCTAGGTGAGCATGACGGGGAGCCGCGGTGAGGACCGAGGTAGCCGAGACCGCGGCGTGGAAGCCGCCAGTGATCGGGATGGCCGCAGCAGTGGTGTCGTAGCCGGCGGGGACCGCGGCAGTAAGCAGGAGGGACGCGGCAGCGGCGTGACAGTACCCCCCTCCCTATGCGCCCCCCTCCGCAGACTGGCAAAAAACAGCCAAAATTCGAGGAGCCTGGATATTCTCCCGAGGCTCCCAGGATCTCTCCTCCGGACCAAAGCCCTTCCAATCCACCAGGAAAAAGGTTCTCCCTCTTTGCTTTTTCATAGCCAAAATGTCTTTAACCTCAAACACATCGCCAGCGGAGACAGGCGAAGGTGACTGGGTAGCAGAGGCATGGAACCGATTGAGGATAACAGGTTTTAGAAGGGACACGTGAAAGGAATTAGGGATGCGGAGTGAGGTGGGAAGCCGCAGTTTGTAGGAGACATCGTTGATACAAGCCAAAACCTCAAAGGGACTGATGTACTGGGGCCCCAGTTTATGCGAAGGAGCCTTTAGATGAATGAACTTGGAGGATAGCAAAACCTTATCACCTGGATGATATAGTGGGGAATTCAAGCGCCTTTTGTCTGCGTGTCTTTTCACCCTGTCATGTGCCAACTCGAGAGCAGCCTTGGTCTCCTGCCAGATCCTGGAGAAATCCCCAGACAGAAGATCAGCTGCCGGTACACCCGAGACAGGAGGAACCAGTAGAGGTACACCCGGATGTTGCCCGTAGACGACAAAAAAAAGAGACTTGACAGAAAATTCGCTGATGTGATTGTTATAGGCAAACTCAGCCCACGGGAGTAAGTCAGACCAGTCATTCTGGTGGGCATTAGAAAAGTGCTGGAGATAGTTCACCAAATTCTGGTTAGTCCATTCCGCTTGACCATTGGACTGTGGGTGGTATGAAGAGGAGAAGTTAAGTGTGATGTGCATAGACCGGCAAAGGGCTCTCCAAAATCGAGAGGTGAATTGGACTCAATATGCTGGGGCAGTCAATGGAGACGGAAGATGTGATGAATGAATACTTTCGCCAAGCCAGGCGCTGAAGGTAACCCAGGGAGAGAGATGAAATGTGCCATCTTGGAGAATCTGTCTACCACCACAAGGATGACGGTGCAGTCCGTGGACTTGGGCAGATCGGTAATAAAATCCATGGCAATGTGTTGCCAGGGAGCCAAAGGAACTGGAAGTGGGTGTAGAAGACCGGAAGGCAGCTGCCTAGGCACCTTGTTTTTGGCACAAGACGGACAGGAGGCGACAAAACTTCGAACATCCTGGAGAAGAGTTGGCCACCAATAGTAGCGGGACACAAGGACAAGTGTCTTCTTGAGACCAACATGACCTGCAAGTTTGGAAGAAAGCAGAGGAAAGCTCAAAGACAAGTGGGGCCAGAATCACTAGCAGGGCACAAGTGATAATTAGGCACCGCCAGGAGGAAGAGGCGGCCTGATATAGGGAACGTGTTGTGAGACTTCCGGGTCATGACTCCTCCCAGAGCAGAGTCAGGAGCGTGCGTGCCCTCAGGGAGAATGGAGGGTGCGCACGCTCCTGACCACAGTGTGAGTGCGCGCCTGTCGAGGAGTAGGAAGCCGGGCAGGGGCGCGCGCCTGTCGGAGCACTGGAAACAAGGCAGGAGCGGGTGCCAAGTGAGCGTGCCGGGGGACGGGGAGCCGTGGTGAGGACCGAGGTAGCCGAGACCATGGCGTGGAAGCCGCCAGTGATCGGGACAGCCGCAGCAGTGGTGCCGGAGCCGGCGGGGACCGTGGCAGTAAGCGGGAGGGACGCGGCAGCAGCGTGACACTATCCTCTTTTCAACTTCTCACCTTCAGCTTTCTTACTGATGGTGTTATGTTTGCATCAAAAAATTGTTGAAATTTCATGGAATCCATTCTTCTCTCTAGACGTGAAATGTTCCCAATGCCATTGGCTGCAACATAACCCCAAAATATGACTGATCCACTCCCATTCTTAATGGTTGGCAAGATGTTCTTTTCCTGAAATTCTATGCCCTTTTTGCTCCACACATACCTTTGCTGCTGTGCTGGACTTGTGCAGGACTTTCAGCCCAAAAGGTACATGTGGTGACCTTCCCCTGTAATGCTACTTCTGTGTATTGCTGGACTTCTATGTCTAGGTGCCGTGTGCATTTTCACCTATACAATTGCTGGACTTTTACACATTAGTGCAGTGTGCATGCTCATCCATAATATCGCTGGACTTCCTCATTAAGGGCTGTGTGCTTCCTCTCGTATATACTTCTGGAATCTCACTGTCATGATCTCAGTGCGGGTTTGACTCGCACATGTGGGGTTAAAGTCTGGAACCAGTGGGGATGACTGGCATTTCTGGGGGCTTACCTGCACACCTGGGGCTTATGATTGTGGCCTCTCCCTGGTTCTGGGAGAGACTTCTTATAGCCTCAGGAAGCTCCTGTCCCCGTCAGTTATACTTTCGCCCTTGGCATAGTGTGGTGACCCCTGAGTGTGTTTGTGCTGTGTTCTTGTTTATCTGATACTCTGTGTATGACTCGGTCTGTTCTCTGGATACTGCTTGTTGGATTCTGCTTGGTACCTTCTATGTCTGTTTGGCTTTGACCCCTGCTTGGCCCCGACTATCCGTTCTGTCTCATCCATGGTACTTTACTGCTATCTCTGTGTATGACCTCCATTTTGCTTGACTCTGAGTATTTCTGTATAGTGTCCTGCTGATCTCTGGAAGCAGGACGCTAAGCGCCGCCCCTTCCAGTCACATGACCGTAGGTCCTGCTCTGCTTGCTAAAGTTCAGCGTCCCCAGGTCCTGTTTGTCAGTACTTTCCGGCCGTACCTGACCACGGGCCCCCTACAGTGCAGGTGAGTCCCTGCTTAGCGGAGGCTGCACGCTAGCGCGGACAGGACCCTGACATTATAACTGACCTCAGGCTATATGCTTTCTTTTCCAAGAAGTTCTCTGCTGCGGAAAGAAATTACGACGTAGGCAATAAAGAGCTTCTTGCGGTCAAATTGGCGTTTGAAGAATGGAGGCACTTTTTGGTGGGGGCCAGTCACCCGGTTACGGTGATCACGGATCACAAAAATTTGTCATACATAGAGTCTGCTAAAAGACTAACGCCCAGACAGGCCCATTGGTCACTATTTTTTTCCCGTTTTCAGTTTACGATTACATTTCGTCCAGGGTCTAAGAATGTCAAGGCTGACTCCTTATCACGCAGTTTTCAGCCGGTGTCTCCCCCCGAGCCACCGTCCTCCATTCTTCACCCTGGGGTTGTGTTACCAGAGGTCTCGTCTGAATTGGAACGGGAGATTCAGGGGGCCCAGTTGTGGGCTCCGGCGGCCAAGCCGGGGGGTAAGTTGTTTGTCCCAGAGCAACTTCGCCTGAAACTCTTGCAGGAGTTCCACGAATCCAAGCTGAGTGCTCACCCTAGTATTTCGGCCACGCGTCTGGTGGTGGCTAGGATCTTTTGGTGGCCTACCCTTGGTTCGGGCATAAAAAAATTAATTGCTGGTTGTGGGGTCTGCGCTCATTCCAAAAGCTCTCATAACCGGCCGACAGGGGAGCTGATGCCCTTGGCAGTGCCCAAAAGACCATGGACTCACTGATCCATGGATTTTGTTACCAATCTCCCTCCATCTAAGGGTAATACGGTGGTATGGGTAGTGGTGGACAGGTTTTCTAAGCAGGCTCATTTTGTACCCCTGTCCGCACTACCGTCAGCTGAGACGTTGTCCAGGTTATTTGTGCAGCATGTGATCCGGTTGCATGGGGTACCCCTGAATGTGGTGTCTGATCGTGGTGTGCAGTTTGTGGCTAAGTTTTGGCGTGCTTTCTGCAAAAAATTAGGGATGTCTCTGTCCTTTTTGTCTGCATACCATCCTGAGGGCAATGGTCAGACGGAACGCACTAACCAGTCCCTGGAACAGATCCTCAGGTGTCTAACCTCTGCTAGACAGAATGACTGGTGCGATGCACTGCCATTGGCTGAATTTGCCTTCAATAGTCGGGTGAGTCAATCCATGGGTATGACTCCTTTTTTGATCAATTATGGGTTCAGTCCTCATTTTAGTGAGTTTTCTCGTCTGGACTCGGGGTGTCCCGGGGCTGAGGGCTCTGTTCAGCGATTACAGAATACGTGGGCAGAAGTCCAGCGGAGTATATCTAGGTCTCAGGGCAGGTATAAGTTTTTTGCGGACAGGAAACGAACACCAGGGCCCACGTTTCAGGTTGGAGACAAGGTTTGGCTCTCCACGTGAAACATTAAGTTGAAGGTTGTTTCGGCCAAGTTGGGGCCCAAATTCATTGGCCCATACAAGATTGTGGAAAAAATCAATCCAGTGGCGTATAGGCTGTGCCTTCCACCCTCTTTCAAGATCCCTAACGTCTTCCACAAATCTCTACTGAAACCTTTTGAAACAGTCCGGGGTGACTCCGAGTCCACTGCTCCTCCTGTTTGGTCGAGGGGCATGTGGAGTACGAGGTTGGTCATATCGTAGATTCCAGGTTGGTACAGCGGTCGGTACAGTACCTGGTTCATTGGAAGGGGTATGGTCCGGAAGACAGATCCTGGGAACCGGCCCGGTTGATGCATGCTGATCGCCTAGTGCGGGCTTTCCATGCTAAGTACCCGGGCAAGTATGGGGGTCCAGAGGCCCCCCCGTTGAGAGGGGGGTACTGTCATGATCTCAGTGCGGGTTTGACTCGCACATGTGGGGTTAATGTCTGGAACCAGTGGGGATGACTGGCATTTCTGGGGTTAAAGGCTTACCTGCACACCTGGGGCTTATGATTGTGGCCTCTCCCTGGTTCTGGGAGAGGCTTCTTATAGCCTCAGGAAGCTCCTATCCCCATCAGTTATACTTTCACCCTTGGCATAGTGTGGTGACCCCTGAGTGTGTTTGTGCTGTGTTCTTGCTTATCTGATATTCTGTGTACGACTCGGTCAGTTCTCTGGATACTGCTTGTTGGATTCTGCTTGGTACTTTCTATGTCTGTTTGGCTTTGACCCCTGCTTGGCCCCGACTATCCATTCTGTCTCATCCCTGGTACTTTACTGCTATCTCTGTGTATGACCTCCATTTTGCCTGACTCTGAGTATTTCTGTATAGTGTCCTGCTAATCTCCGGAAGCAGGATGCTAAGCCCCGCCCCTTCCAGTCACATGACCGTAGGTCCTGCTTGCTAAATTTCAGCGTCCCCAGGTCCTGTTTGTCAGTACTTTCTGGCTGTACCTGTCCCTGCTCAGTTGAGGCTGCACGCCGGCGCGGACAGGACCCTGACACTCACCTTTAGTGCCTAGAGCACCCCTGCATCATATTACAGTTCGACTGTTTCATATTAGCAGTCGCGCCCCACTCTTTAGTTTCACTGGACATTCTATATTGTGCTGTGTTTTCATTACTCTTGCAGAAAGTCCTCTGTTAGTTTTGCTACACTTGCATCATTCTATATTGTGCTGTATTTTAGCTACTATTGCAGGAAGTCCTCTGTTAGTGTTGTTTCACTTCTTAGTATACTTATTTACATCAGATTTGGTCTCAGTCTCATCTTCAAACATTAGTCTTGGAGAGCAATCACTCTTCCCTAGGGTCATCTCTCCTGTCAACCCTAGGTGCTGGAGTTTGCCGGTCTCACGAAACAAAATGTCCCTTGTATCCACAATACAGACAAATTTTCTCTCTGTACTTCCGCTGTTGTTCCTGTATAAAAAGCGTAGTGTGCTCAACCTGCATTGGTTCAGGAGGCGGTGGTGATACTTGATAGGAGCTCAAAAGTTCGGGGCCAGAATAGGAGGTCCTTTGGCATGAGAAGATAATGAAGCTTGTTCCAGACCTTGCTCATGGAGGTGGCGATCAGTCCTGGTGGCCAAGTGTATCATGGTGTCCAGCGAGGAAGGTAAATCTCTGCCAGCCAGGTCATCCTTAATTTGATCGGAGAGGACCTGCCAGAAGGCTGCCACCAGAGTTTCTTTGTTGCAAGCCAGCTCCACTGCCAATGTACCGAAACACAAAGCATACTAGGCTATGGTATCCATGCTCTGCCTTAGACTCAACAGGCACAGCAGCGGAGGAAGTGTAAGGTATCAAGCTGGAACGCGGGATGCAGTGACGGTACGCAGGCAACAGAGCAAGGGTTAACAGGATTTATTTACAGGGGAAATACTCCACGCAGGGAGGTGAAGAGTTAAACAATATTATAGGTACGGTACAATATAACGGTTCAAATATTAGCAAACGAATAAGGAAGTCCTGCCTCTGCAGTTTCTGCTGCGTACTCAATAGCACCGACAAGGGCAGGCGCTACGCCTCCTCCTGGAGGTCGCTGTAGATGTTGGTCCGTCTTCTGGTGACAGTGTCGATCTCCGGCACCTTCCACTGCCCCTTGTCCATATATTAACGTGGCTTATTAAAGGTACAGGCCACAGTCCTGTATGAGCCCAACGTGGCTCCTCAACTATTTCCACTAGTAACGTCTGGTCAAAAATGTCAGGACAACTATCTACTGACCCAATGAGGGCGCAAGTGTCAGTCTGGTAATCAGTCTCTCTTGTGCAGCATGTGAGCAATACAGTCATGTAAAGCACAACACCCGGTTCTCTGGCAGTCACTGGACACACACTGTACGTCCCTGTCACGATCCATGTTTGGATCTGTAGCAAATCTGGGCTCATATATAACCATTTTTTCTTCAAGCCTCTAGCTTAATGTTAGTTTTTGCCCCCGGTGGCCGCCGGTGTTATTACAACCTTAGCTGCTCTGCTAATGGGTTTTTGACCCCGGTGGCCGCTGAGGTTGCTACACATTTAAATTAGCCAGCAGGTGTTACCACCCCCTCCTTCCTATAAAAGGTTGTCAGGTGCTCTGGATCACTGTTGGTGATACTGGTCATTCCCTAGCCAACCTTGGAGGAGAGAGGAGCTATTTGGAGCAGTGCTTTGCAGCTCATCTAGAGCCTTGGTGTTTCAGCTGTTCAGCTGGAAGCTGTGTCCGGGTGCCGTACTTTGTTGCCTCAGGAGCATTGGCAACAGAGAAAGCTAAGTTGTTTGTTTTTCCCTGTTCGCTATTTTCCCTGGTGTTATATTAGTACAGCAGTGGAACCAGTGTCCGCACTAGCCAGTTCCCTAGTAAGGGATAGGTGCAGGGCTAGTGAGGTACTGAGGAATCCTGGTCGGCGACAGGTTGAAAGAACCTGCATAGGGAACGTGAGGAGTGTTCAGGGACACAGCCTTAGGAGAGTGCACGTCCCCGTTCCCTATTGTAGGGCCCACCGTTGTAATTGTGTCCCTGGTGTCCCCTTGTTTGTCTTGTTGTTTTAGTTACCAACCGGCTGGTCGCATCACACAGGGCAAGTCACTTTGCGACAGTCCCGCTCTCCCTGGTCCCCACTGTTGGCGGCGGGCGGCGGCGGAAGCTGGTCTGCATGGCACTGCTCTGTGTGCATGACTCTGCCCTGCTCCGTATGACTCTGCTCTCTCTGGCTTGAATCCACATGGCTCTGCACTCTCGGGCTCGGTGGCACACGGTTCTGCACTCTCTGGCTCGGTTGCACATGGCTCTGCACTCTCTGGCTCAGTGGCAAACGGCTCTGCACTCTCTGACTTGCTGCTGAGTACACAGCTATTCTCAGCACAGCAGTCCCGGTCTCTCTCTTCAGGTGCAGCACTGCCTGCCACTGCCCTGTTACACACTGGTGAGGAGGGGGGGACCAGTGCACACTGCTCACCACTCTCCTGTGCACTGCTCTCTGCGCTGTTACCCACTGGCGCCAGACTGCAGTCCTTCGCACGTTTTTTCCTTTTATCCCATGCCTGCTGCACACCCTTTTCTGCTCCTCCCCAACCTCCTGTCACTCCAGGAACTCCGTCTCAGTCCCCAGACTGCAGGGGAAGCTCCGCCTCCCTAATCCTTTCTCCCGGGGAGAGAGAATACAGCTTCTCAAGTTCCGGACCCGGCATGCAGGTACCCGTGGTCCGGTCTATCTCCTTACAGAGGTATGGCCTGAAACATGTCCAGAAACTTCTCCATATCGCGGATCTCTGGACCACTACACACCCAAATAGAGTTCGCCCAAGCCAGGGCTTGTCCAGACAGCAAAGAGACCATATATGAGGAGAGCGTGGAGTGTAAAGTGGATCTTACACTGATTGGAGCTTGGCAACTCAACAAGAAACTGGAGTGTTATGATTGGGTCACCGAGGATGAAAGCTAGACTAACCTAAGCCACAGAAAACCAGAGAGGTTGGTAACTAAGTGGATTGCAGACCCCTGATCCTATCCACACAAATAGCAGTAGCCGTGGAGCGTACCTACGATGATCCCATATGCCTCAACACAGCCGGAGAACTAAGTAAGCCTAAAGCAAGAAAGGGGAAATCTAAACTGCCCCAGAGAAGACCCCAAAGGAATAGATAGCCCCCAAACATATACTGTCAGTGAGACAAGATGAAAGCACAAACGCAGGTAGGAAAATAGACTGAGCAAATGATGGGGCCCACACTAACTAGACAGGACAGGAAAGGAAAGACTCTGTCTGCAATCACGCAAAAAAACCTGCAAAAAATGCCCAACACGTCTGATAGAAAAATACTGAAGTCACTAGACTTCGCCCATTATATCAGCACTCTGGTATATTCTGAAAGTAGAGCAAAAAGAGGCCAATCTAATAAGGGACAAAAACAAAATGGCACAAACAGTAACATAAGGATGGAAATTCAGCACAGCCCCAGCCAGGGCTGGCTGACCACGCAAAACTGAAATAGACAAATCCAAATCAAATAAATGTGAACAATAGCAAAAGAACACTTAGCTTGAGCATGCAGGGACTGAGCTGGAACTAAGACCTCAGGAGGCAGGAAAAAATCACCAGCAGGGATAGAGGGAGTCGGCTGTCTTGAATCCAGTCAGAAACTCTAGATCTCCAGTCATCCTCCTCATTATCAGGTGGCAGGCCTCTGTTAATTAGATCAGCTCCATTACCTCCAGTAAGCACCAGAGGGAGCCCGGGAAGAGAAATCGTAACCCCTCTATCAATATAACCAGCTCCACTACCTTCACTAGTATCCAGAGGTAGGCCAGAAAGCGAATTCACAACACTGGAGCATAAGGTGGATCTCTCATAGAGGATCAATGTCCAGAAGGAGGCTGGCTGTACATGATGGTGTACAGACCCTGCAGCTAGGTTGTGATGGCTCACATGAGCTGGTCCTGACACTCACACTGAGACCAGATCTCCTCTTACTGCACTTGTACTGTCATCTTGGGTTCCCTGGATCCTGACTTGTCAGCAGGGTCTGCATTAAATAGAATCTGTTTGCATGGCATTGGCTGGGGAGTCAAATCTCTGCTGTACACAGCAGGGTTAAATTCCTGGAGAGACCGGCCACACCCCCCTATGGCCAGATGGAAACACCATCCCTGCAGGGGAGTGCAGGAGGAAACAAACTTTAGTGGAATGGCCTGCTGCTAGGAGAAAATGCACTGTGAGTGGGGTGGCGCTGAGGAGCCATAAAGTTGCCACTGTCACGGGGTCCTTCTCCGGTATCACACAATCAACAGAGCGAGAGAGACAATCCCAAGACCTTTATTATAGGCAAAATTAGAAGGTCCATAAACATCCACCACACTGAGAATGGATGGACCCATTTTATCCTCTGACTGCTAGATTTTTGGACTCTCATCCTGTTACTGAACTGCATTCGTGTTCTGGACTATTGTATCCTCAGTGTGGTGGATTGTTTATGGACCTTCTAATTTTGCCTATAATAAAGGTCTTGGGATTGTTCACACTTCCCTCGCTCTGTTGATTGTGTGATACCGGAGAAGGACCCCGTGACAACTGGTGGCAGTAATGGGATCAATAGAGTGTAACCCAATGGAGAACCACCCACCGAGTGAGTACAGAAATTGGACTGTATCCAGTTTACAGGAGAGAGCCAGAGACCTGGGCCTGAACTACCAGGGACTGACTAAAGAAGCCTTAATTTACCTACTGGTCGGCGCTAGCCTGGCCACCTCCTCCCATATGTCTGAAGGACGAGCACTGGAGACAGGGATACCCATCCAAAAAAGCCAGTGGTTGGTGTGGTATGAAGAAGAGATGGTGGTTTTGAGCCCAGGTGTCTCTCAGGAGTACAAGGAGGAGGCTGCCCGCCGGGCACAGCGGAGACAAGAAGCAATGGAGCTTGAAAGAGGGAGTAACACAATGTGGAGTGCAAACCCAACGATCCGGAAGCCTGTACAGATCACCCGGACAGAGTTTAAGCCATTTGATGAGGCTTCTGGAGATGTGGAGGGGTTCTTCAAGGACTTTGAGCAGCAGTGTGCTGTGATGGGGGTGCCCCACTCTGGTTGGATGCGTTTGTTAGTGGAACTCCTGAATGGAAGCATGGCGGAGGCTTACCGAACCATTGACTCACAGCGGAATCGGGATTATAACACTGTAAAGCGGACTATCCTGGATTACCATGCTATCACCCCAGACTCATATAGGGCCAAGTTCCGAGACCTCCCATTCACCACAGGGGGATCGTTTAGGATGTATGCACATAAGATGTCCCAGGCATGTCGGAGATGGCTGGAAGGAGAAAACGCCTTTACTGTGGAAGATGTTATACAGGAGTTCCTTATAGAACAATTTTTTGCCAAGTGCCCCGCAGAGGTACGGGAATGGGTCCAGGAGCGCACGCCGGGTACCGTGGATAGAGCTGCAGCCCTGGCAGATGAAGCCCTTACTATCCGGCTGCAATGGAGGAGGCTTCTGGACAATGAACCATGGCCTGCTCCCGCGCCCCATCCCCCTCAGATTATATCTGCCCTTCCACCTTGTCGCAAGCCGATGACAATCACTCCTCACAATCCTAGGCCCCAAACAGTTCCAACCATGACCTGGGGGCATCACAGAGAGGAGATGTTATGGGTGTGGGCAACCTGGACATTTGCAGTCAGGCTGTCCCTCTTGGATTCGGAGGGAGCCCCACGTAATAATAATAATAATAATAATAATAATAATCTTTATTTATATAGCGCCAACATATTCCGCAGCGCTTTACAGTTGAACAGTTTCAAACACAACAGTCATAAGTAACAACGTTAACAATACAATAATTAAAGCGAAATAAGACGACCCTGCTCGTGGAGCTTACAATCTACAATGAGGTGGGGGGGATACAAAGCACAGGTTTGTATTTACAATGATGTATTTACAATGACGGTCCAGCCATCTTCAGGGGGTGGGGGTTAGATGGAGATAGTGAATGGGCTACACACACACAAACATGACTTTGATTACTGAATGTGATAGGCCGCTCTGAACAAATGTGTTTTGAGCGAGCGCCTAAAACTATGCAAATTGTGGATGGTCCTAATATTTTGGGGTAGAGCATTCCAGAGGATTGGCGCAGCACGGGAGAAGTCTTGGAGTTGGGAGTGGGAGGTACGGATTAGGGCAGAGGTTAGTCGAAAGTCATTTGCAGAGCGCAGCGGTCGGTTAGGCCGATAGACAGAAATGAGGGAGGAGATGTAAGGGGGTGCCGCACTGTGGAGAGCTTTGTGGGTGAGAACAAGTACTTTGAATTGTACCCTGTAATGAATTGGCAGCCAGTGTAACGACTGGCGAAGAGCGGACGCGTCTGAGAAACGATTAGCCAGATGGACAACCCTGGCTGCTGCATTAAGGATAGACTGGAGAGGGGAGAGTCGAGTGAGAGGGAGGCCAATTAATAGAGCATTACAGTAGTCTAGGCGGGAGTGGATCAGGGCGACAGTGAGAGTTTTTGTTGTTTCCATGGTGAGAAAAGGGCGGATTCTAGAGATGTTCTTTAGGTGTAAGCGGCATGAGCGGGCAAGAGATTGTATATGGGAGGTGAAGGAGAGATCGGAGTCGAACATAACACCCAGACAGCGCACCTGCTGTCGGGGTGTTATTATGGTGCCACCCACAGAGAGGGAAATGTCAGATTTAGGGAGGTTAGTAGATGGTGGGAGCAGAAGAAGTTCAGTTTTGGAGAGGTTGAGTTTCAGATAGAGAGCAGACATGATGTTGGAGACTGCAGACAGACAGTCAGTGGCGTTCTGTAGTACAGCGGAGGTAAGGTCAGGGGATGATGTGTACAGTTGTGTGTCATCAGCATAAAGATGGTACTGAAAGCCAAATCTGCTGATGGTCTGTCCAATTGGTGCTGTATAGAGAGAGAAGAGAAGGGGGCCAAGGACTGAGCCCTGAGGTACCCCAACAGTGAGAGGAAGAGGAGATGAAGTGGAGCCAGAAAACAGAACACTGAAGGAGCGGTCGGAAAGATAGGAGGAGAACCAGGAAAGAGCAGTGTCCTTAATGCCTAGTGACTGGAGCCTAGAGAGTAGGAGAGGATGGTCAACAGTGTCGAAAGCTGCAGAAAGGTCGAGAAGAATGAGCAGAGAATGGTCACCATTACGTTTTGCTGTCAGAAGGTCATTGGTCACTTTGATGAGTGCAGTTTCTGTCGAATGTAGGGGGCGGAAACCGGACTGTGAAGGGTCTAGGAGGGAGTGAGTGGAGAGGTAACGGGTAAGGCGTGAGTATATCAGGTGCTCCAAGAGTTTAGAGATGAAGGGGAGATTGGAGACTGGTCTGTAGTTGTTTGTGCAGGATGGGTCAAGGGTGGGTTTCTTTAGTAATGGAGTAATGATAGAGTGTTTGAAGGAGGAGGGGAAAATGCCAGAGGAGAGGGAGAGATTAAAGATTGTAGTTAGGTGAGTTGTGACGACTGGGGAGAGAGACTGGAGGAGATGTGAGGGAATGGGGTCGGTTGTGCATGTAGTTGGACGAGAAGAGGAGAGGAGCCTGGAGACTTCTTCTTCTGTGATGGGAGCAAATGTGGAGAGTGAGCCAGGGGAAATGCAGGGAGGGATGGGAGTCACTGAACTTGGTGATTGGGAGCGGATTTCCTGACGGATATTGTCTATTTTCTCTATAAAGTGGGAGGCCAGGTCATCAGCGCAAATGGCTGTGATAGGGGCTTGTGCTTTTGGCCTGAGGAGGGAGTGAAAGGTGTCAAAAAGTTTCTTGGGGTTGTTGGATAGTGAGGAGATCAGGGTGGTGAAGTAGGTCTGTTTGGCGAGGTGAAGGGCAGAGTTATATGTCCTTAACATAAATTTGAAGTGTAATGAAGTCTTCTGGTGTGTGTGTTTTCCTCCATAAGCGTTCAGCACACCTAGAGCATCGCTGGAGAAATCGGGTTTGCGATGTGAGCCAGGGCTGTTTCACTCTGTGTTTGGAGGTTCTGAGGGTGAGGGGAGCTACTTGGTCAAGGGTGCTTCTAAGAGTGTCATTGAAGTGATGTACAGCCAGATCAGGACAGGACAAAGAAGAGATTGGGGACAATGATGAGTGTAGGGAGTCTGAAAGTGTATGAGGGTTAATGGCTTGTAGATTTCTGACTGAATGGTAGGTAGGAGGGTGCTGGGGTGAGCGAGGATTTGTGAGTGTAAAGGAGAGAATGTTGTGGTCAGAGAGGGGAAGCGGTGAGTTATCTAGGTAGGAGATTGAGCAGAGCCGGGCGAAAACCAGGTCCAGGGTGTTACCGTCTTTGTGTGTTTCAGAGGTTGAGAGCTGAGAGAAGCCTAGAGAGCCACGTAGCCCCACGAAGCCTAGAGAGAAGCCACGTAGCCCCACCTCGTCCAGTGCATCTTGTACACTCCATCCCACCTGAGGAAGAGCTACCACCACCCCCACCAGAGTGGACCACCGACCACGGCACCATAGATACTCCTCCTGCAGTGTATGGACTCCGTCCTTGGTCCTTTAGCTACCCAGAGCAAAGGCAACGCCACCTGCAGGACGTCTTAATTGATGGATACAAAGTGTCAGGATTTAGAGACACGGGGGCAGGTACTTGCATTTTTAGGAACTGCTGGATACTATCGAAAATTTGTTGCTAATTTCAGCACCTTGGCCCAGCCCCTAACCGACCTGACCCGAAAGAACATGCCTAGGAATGTGACATGGATGACTGCATGCGAGGATGCCTTTTCAGTGTTAAAGACCGCCCTCATCACTGCTCCTGTCTTGGCTGTCCCTGATTATAAGCGCAGGTCCCTTGTGCAGACAGATGCATCCACCTTTGGGATTGGGGCAGTACTTAGCCAAGTAAACACCGCCGGAGAAGAACATGCTGTTGCTTTTGCCAGTCGGAAACTACTGGATCGGGAAGTTGCCTATGCCACTATTGAAAAGGAGTGCCTTGCCATCTTATGGGCGCTAAAAAAATTGCAGCCATACTTGTATGACAGAGACTTTACAATTGTTACAGACCACAACCCCCTCACATGGCTGAACCGCGTATCGGGGGACAATGGAAGATTGCTGCGGTGGAGCTTGTCCTTACAACCCTACAGCTTCTCCATCCAATACAAGAGGGGAAGCCACCACCAGAACGCCGATGGACTGTCTCGACAAGAAGAACCATAGGCTCCCCAGGCCGACCTACCCCTGCCACTGTACAAGGAACTATAAACAATTGTGTGGACTAAAGTGAGCAGGCCAGAGGTCTGTGTAGACCTCACGGTGTTCTCCCTTATTTTGAGGGGGGAGAGGTTGTGATGGTGTGATCTGCTATGTGGGTATCATTTTGTATGTATTTCTATTTCACTGATTTTCATAGTGTTTTTCTTGTTGCCTTGTATGTTTGCAGCCTCACTTTTATCTATATCTCTTGATGATCCCCTGTAGTTTCATAATCCCCCAGACACCTTTGTCAGGCATGGGAGGCCTGAGAACTACCCCAACCCATCTGGCTACTCCTGAACTAAGGAGGGGGCTGGAAAGGACAGGAGTGGGGAAGTCGGTTCCTGTGTGGAGAGCATCGTGTGAACAATCCTAAGACCTTTATCATAGGCAAAATTAGAAGGTCCATAAACAATCCACCACACTGAGGATACAATAGTCCAGAACATGTATGCAGTTCAGTAACAGGATAAAATGTCCAGGGAAATGAGAGTCCAAAAATCTAGCAGCCAGAGGATAAAATGGGTCCATCCACTTCCCTTTCTCTCTGATGTGCTGTGTTCACACGATGCTCTCAACACAGGAAATGACTTCTCCCCTCCTGTCATTTCCAGCTCCCTCCTTATGTTCAGGAGTAGCCAGACAGGTTGAGGCGGTTCTCAGGCCTCCCATGCCTGACAAAGGTGCCTGGGGGATTATGATACTACACAGGGTCATCAAGAGACATAGATAAAAGTCAGGCTGCAGACATACAAGGCAACAAGAAAAACACTATGAAAATCAGTGAAATAGAAATATACACAAAATGATATCCACATAGCATATCACACTATCACAGCCACCATGACAGAGGGCTGAGACATCTGCAATAAGAAAACTAATTGGACCTGATCTAATGATGTCGTTAAAGGACTTCAGTTCCTTAATGAGTTGGGTTGAACTTTAAATATGGAGGTAGTGTTGTCTTGTCATTCATTTCTGTGAGTGTAGATCAAGGAAATGTGATAGATTGCAAGAAAGTGACCCTAACCAGATATGATTGGTTACCCGGGGGGGGGTTAAGGTACTCATTTATGGATCCTTGGTAGATGGTAAGGGAAAGGAAGGGAGGGACACTTATTGTCAGAACTTTCTGTTCTTTCTTAGATAGTGCTTTAAATGTATAATTAAGATATTGATCATATTATATCGTCTAATCAATTCACTTAAAGGATTGTTTAGAAGAGGCTCATAGAACGCAACATCAGATAATAATCTTATAGGTCTCAGTCACATAGTCCTTCCTATACTGATTGACTGTTCCTCCCCTTTATCTGGGCAGCACGGTGGCTCAGTGGTTAGCGTCCCACCAAGGACAACATCTGCAAGGAGTTTGTATGTTCTCCCCGTGTTTGCGTGGGTTTCCTCCGGGTACTCCGGTTTCCTCCCACACTCTAAAGACATACTGATAGGGAATTTAGATTGTGAGCCTCATCGGGGACAGTGATGATAATGTGTGCAAACTGTAAAGCGCTGCGGAATATGTTAGCGCTATATAAAAATAAAGATTATTTATCTGTCGCCAAACCACTATTTCAATATTCTTAGGGTATGTGCACACGCTGTGGACTGGGGTGAGGATTTGGCCGCGCAGATTTTGTAAAATCCTAAAATCCACATGTAAATCTGCAGGTCAAAAGACCTGCGGTTTTACCTGCGGATTGGCCTGCAGTTTTTCATCTCCACAATGTCAATTCTTTCTGCGGTTTAGAAACCGCAGGAAAACCACGCGGAAAAATCCGCACTGTCTGCACTGCGGTTTTTAATATCCATAGTATATTATGGTACTGTACACCGCAGCAAAAACTGCTGCGTATCCGCAGCAGAATCTGCAGCGTGTGCACACACCCTTAGACAATTTCCTTGGTGCCTGCTTTTCATTTATGGACTGATTATCTAATGCTTTATGAGTAGAGATGAGCGACTTTGCCTTTTTTAGGGTCGAGTCGGGTTTCATGAAACCCGACTTTCGCAAAAGACGGGTTGAACGAAATCGGCCGACTATAGGGAAAAGGCAGAGGCTGACGGAAACACGAAACCCAATGCAAGTCAATGGGGAAGCAAAGTCGGCAGGGAGTGGAGGACAGTAAACACACCTACAGTGCCAATTTCAATGCCAAACACATCAATTCTTATTACTGAAGCTTGTCAACCTTAATTTACTTAATAATAGTTACGCATTGAAACTGGGGGTTATTTGGCTAAAGTTGTGGGGAGGTAGGGCTGGCTCCAGGTTTTCGTGTGCCCTTAGCCAAAGAGTGTCAGTGCGCCCCTTTAACACGTGCCACAACTCATGATGCTCCGATACGGCACAGAAATATAGGTATAGTACAAAGACAAATACTTCACTGCTTACATGACATAAAACACGATAGATAGACATGGTACAACCCAATGAGAGAGGAGGAAAAATAGGGAATCTTTTAGCTAAAAAAGAAATTAGGTGGATTTGGACATTGGATACCATGTCTCCCAGTGGTTTGAATGAGAATTTGAGTTTTACTCCTTTTTTGTAAACCCTGCCTATTTTAGTTTTTAAACCAATTTTAATTAATAATAAGTCATTTCGTTTTTAATTATTATACCATTTATGTTTTTATAGATTTATTTTATCCTATATACGGTCAAACAATATCCTGGCTGCAATGATAATAAATTTTTTTGGATTCGTGGATACTTTGTGGAACTAAGAAGCTGTCATGAAGATTTTTATCTGTTGGATATTCATATCTCAATTTTTTCCGATACTATTGGATTATATAATATATTGTATAATTTTTATCATCTCTTATGTGATTTATATATATAAAAAATATTCTTTAATAAATTATTTGTTTGTGTAATTATATATTATTTATTATATTGTGTGTATATTAGTTATTATTTATTATTGTATTTATATCGAAGGTGTATCTATTTCATATATATATATTATTATTATATAATTATTATCTATTGTGTAGGATTAGTATGTATTATATATTATATAATACTTTTTATTTATTTATTATTTATTAATTATTTCATATTATTTTTTACTTATTATTTTATTATTGTTTAATTATTATTTTTTATCTTTTTATTTATTATTATTTTTTATTTATTATTATTTTCTATTTATTATTTTTTATATCTTATTCTTTATTTTATTATTATTTATTATTTATTTATTATTTTATTTATTATTTTTTTATATATGTAATATTATATATATATACACTTCTATACTGTCTATTGATGGATTTATAATATTAATTTGTTTTATTTATTTTTGTATACTATATTCTCTTCTTATCATATAATATATTGGAATCCATATATTTATATTTTTTTGTACGATGTATGTTAATAACCTTTGTTATCAATTGAGAGATATAATGTAATATAATGGATTGATGGTGGAATTTCTGCCTTATTACATTTGATGCGATGCTCCTGGTGGTGCGCATGCGTGCTCCGCGTCCCACGTCCTGATCTGCTGCATCCTCGTGACCTTGGTAACGCCGGGCTTAGTGCCTGTGTGTTCCGGTCACGTGGTCCGGCGCTTGGGATTGTGGGACCTCCGGACTGCGCATGCGCCACCCCCACACCCGGAGCACTGCTATCATAATCAGCGCCAATAAGCAGATTGGCGTGGTTAAGCCTCCACATATAAAAAACCTCCGGATCCATTATGTAGCCACCCCCTGATGAAGGAAGGATTCCGAAACGCGCGTCGGGGAGCGCGTGATAGGGACGTGGTGACCCTTATAGGTAAAGGATCTGTCTATGGCATACCTCTGTATATGTAAAGAGTTGTAATTTTCTAATGAAAAGGTGGCACTGTTGCTTCACACATTGTGCATGATTCTATTGCACAGGCACTCTGCACTTTATTCTGGATATATGGAAGCTTTGTGAATACACATAATTGATGTTTAATAGCATATGTGTTTATGTGTTTTTCCCTTTTTTTTTTTTTTTTTAAATATTTTTTATTTTTTCTTGTATATGATTCTTGTGTGACAATTTTGCACATTGCACATTGCACTTTTTTTGTAATCATTTTTTATGTATTATAATGATTTTTATGTAATTTTTGCACCTTTTTCTCAATCCTTTTCAAATTATTATTCTATAACATGTGGGGTATGCATATCTGATATATATATAAATTGGGTCTTATCATTTTACAATTTTGTGGAAACTGTTCCTATACGTGCACTCTTTTGGTTTTAATTGGTTTTAATGTAACCACCTGTATAAATAAAATATAATATAATCTAATAAATACACCGTGTCTGTTTTTTTATGGTTAAGAGGTCCTTTGATTGGTTGGTTGGTGTGTTTTATCCTTAATAGTGTGCAATCACTAATTTCACTAACACTGGTGGTATATTTTATTATTATCATTATTATTATTATGGTTACTAAGAATTGATTGGTTTATTATAGTCCAGTGTTGGTGTGTTTCTTTCTAATTAATTACTGTGTTCAGCACAGGTCCTCTCTCAACTACCGAACAATGGACTTTAAGGCCAGAGAATTGTCCTGGCAGGGATGGATCAATGCGGTATTTACTAATGGTGGTTCTACAATTACACCTGGCAATGGTTTACAATTTGATGAGTTGTTTAGAAATGTAAAGAATTTGATATATAAGCGCACTAGGTCTTGGTGGAATCGTGCTTTTTTGGAGAATTATATACAACATCAGTTGATACCTAGGGGTCTGAGAATTCAGGTAACCCCCTCATTCCCAGTCAATGATGATGAATTTATAAAGAACTGGGAAAATGTCTGCAATATGGCATCTAGACAATTGATGGAGTTGTTGGTTAAATATAATTCGAAAAATTTGGTGGAATTGGATAAACAGTTGGAGGAGTCCTTTGCTAAAGCTAAATCTTGTCTATCTACTGAGCTATATCAATCGATGGATGGTCAATTGGAGAAACATATTGACCAATGGACAAAGGAGATTCAGGCTAAACAGACTGATAAATTATTGAGAGACCAAAGAGATCTTGCAGACGGGAGAATTTACAGATGGCGCAGATACCAAATGGGGGAGAAAAATCGTGATCGATCCATCTCTCTGTCATCTAATCCTGTGGCAGGGGATATTTCTGGTGCCTCCTCTTCCGCCTCTGTTTCTGCAATTTCTACACCGAAATGTAAAAGGGAACCTCGTTATGTACCAGTCAAGCGGTCATTTAGATATTCCCTTGAGAATTACAAGAATAGTCTAAAGGTGATTAATTTAAGTTCACATAATTTTTCTGATATTGAAATGGAAATTTTGAACAAAGGTCTTATGTTTTGCCCTACAGCTCAATTTGATAAATTTTCTGCCATAAAGGATTTACATTTGTTTGCTAGAAAACTTATTTTTAAAAAATATTTTCATAATGAAAAAATATTGCAATTGTTCCCAACAGAGGCGGAACAGGAGGCATTAGTCACCTTGAATGAATTGGCCCAGGAGCATAATGAATCAGAGGGAGGTAAGATTCCGGAATCGATACGCCCCAAGTCACAGAAATTTCCCCCCTTGTCAGCTTATCCAGTGGTTGAGACATTTGTAAAAGTTGTAAGTAGAGAATTGGAGAAAATCCCTAAATTTCCTCATGTGGAAAATCTTACTAAGAAGGAGAGAATGATTTTAAAACATTTGCAGGAAATACCCGACGTAGTATATAAACCAGCTGACAAGGGGGGTAATTTGGTGGTCTGGCCTAAACAACTTTATGAAAGGGAGGCCTTTAGGCAGTTGATGGATGAATGATGTTATAAAAAACTAACTTATAATCCATCTGATAAATTTCAAACTGAATTGATGGGTATTTTGAAGGAGGCATTAGAGATGGATGTTATTTCAAAGGATTTATTTGTGGCATTACAGAAGCCTGAACCGATGATACCAACATTCTATTTGTTGCCTAAAGTCCACAAAAATCAATCAATCCCGCCCGGTAGACCCATCATATCTGGATGTGGAAATTATTTGGAGAATGTCAATAGATTTGTGGACTCTAGACTACAACCACTAGTGGAGGAATTGCCTTCATTTATTAAAGATACAAATGAATTTTTAAAAAAGGTAGATGGGCTCCACATTGGCAGGGACACTTTATTAGTGTCATGCGATGTGGAATCACTTTATACGAACATTCGTCACAATGTTGGTATTAAAGCTGTGGAATATTTTTTATATTCATCAACTACACCGAAATCTATGCGCCAATTTATTGTGGAACTCCTAGAATTCGCTCTCTCACACAATTTTTTTCTCTTTAAGGGGTCCTTCTTCCTACAGCTCCAGGGCACTGCAATGGGTGCTTCTTTTGCGCCAGCCTATGCAAATCTATTCCTGGGGCTGTGGGAGAGGGACCTCTTTCTCTCTGGATTGGCATCATCAATGGAGCATGTCCTAATGTGGGTACGTTTCATTGATGATGTTTTTTTGATATGGGAGGGGTCGGTAGAATCCCTTCATGAATTTATGTCGGGTCTGAATAATAACTCTTCTAATATACATTTGACATATCAGTTTGACCAAAATAAAATGGAATTTTTGGATGTCAGTGTTAGGAGAGGTGAGGATGATTGTTTACACACTGATATTTTTCGGAAATCAACATCCGTCAATTCCCTCCTCCATGCAAATTCATCACATCCACCGGCTATGATACAATCTATTCCAATAGGACAATTTTTAAGATTGAGAAGAATCTGTTCAAGAGATGAGGATTTTGAATTACAAGCTATAGAATTGAAACAGAGATTCTTAGAACGTGGGTATAGCCACCGTTTTATTAAAAAGGCCTATAATCGGGCAAAAAATACCACCAGACATCAAGCGCTTTATGGGAATAAAACTAGAGAAACAAATCACTGTGTAAGATACATCACGCAGTATCATGGCCAGACTGATCTAATGAGAGAAGTTTTGACCAAATCCTGGGGAATTTTAAAAATAGATCCTATATTGTCTAACTATATAGGGGACACTCCGAGTATTACCTTTAGAAGATCAAGAAATATAAAAGATCACTTAGTGAAAAGTCACTACGTATCTATTCCATCCCCTGTTAACTTTTTATCGAGTGTAAAAATACCATTGAGCTCTAAGCCATGTGGGAAATGCGTGGCATGTCCCAATATGAGTAGGGCACTAAATTTTTCGAATTCAAAGGACACATTGACGTATGGGATTAAACATTCGATAACTTGTACAACTAGAGCAGTTATTTATTATGCCACGTGCCCTTGCTCTTTAATTTATGTTGGAATGACCATACGTCAATTGAAAATTCGTGTTAGGGAGCATGTATTAGGGATAATAGCCGCAAAAGAAATTGATGACATTTCAACATTAAAAACTATCCCTAGACACTTTAAGGTTTACCATAATTGTGATGCTTCATTATTAAAAGTGATAGGGATAGACATGGTACAACCCAATGAGAGAGGAGGAAAAATAGGGAATCTTTTAGCTAAAAAAGAAATTAGGTGGATTTGAACATTGGATACCGTGTCTCCCAGTGGTTTGAATGAGAATTTGAGTTTTACTCCTTTTTTGTAAACCCTGCCTATTTTAGTTTTTAAACCAATTTTAATTAATAATAAGTCGTTTCGTTTTTAATTATTATACCATTTATGTTTTTATAGATTTATTTTATCCTATATACGGTCAAACAATATCCTGGCTGCAATGATAATAAATTTTTTTGGATTCGTGGATACTTTGTGGAACTAAGAAGCTGTCATGAAGATTTTTATCTGTTGGATATTCATATCTCAATTTTTTCCGATACTATTGGATTATATAATATATTGTATAATTTTTATCATCTCTTATGTGATTTATATATATAAAAAATATTCTTTAATAAATTATTTGTTTGTGTAATTATATATTATTTATTATATTGTGTGTATATTAGTTATTATTTATTATTGTATTTATATCGAAGGTGTATCTATTTCATATATATATATTATTATTATATAATTATTATCTATTGTGTAGGATTAGTATGTATTATATATTATATAATACTTTTTATTTATTTATTATTTATTAATTATTTCATATTATTTTTTACTTATTATTTTATTATTATTTAATTATTATTTTTTATCTTTTTATTTATTATATTTTTTATTTATTTATTATTTTCTATTTATTATTTTTTATATCTTATTCTTTATTTTATTATTATTTATTATTTATTTATTATTTTATTTATTATTTTTTTATATATGTAATATTATATATATATATATACACTTCTATACTGTCTATTGATGGATTTATAATATTAATTTGTTTTATTTCTTTTTGTATACTATATTCTCTTCTTATCATATAATATATTGGAATCCATATATTTATATTTTTTTGTACGATGTATGTTAACCTTTGTTATCAATTGAGAGATATAATGTAATATAATGGATTGATGGTGGAATTTCTGCCTTATTACATTTGATGCGATGCTCCTGGTGGTGCGCATGCGTGCTCCGCGTCCCACGTCCTGATCTGCTGTGTCCTCGTGACCTTGGTAACGCCGGGCTTAGTGCCTGTGTGTTCCAGTCACGTGGTCCGGCGCTTGGGATTGTGGGACCTCCGGACTGCGCATGCGCCACCCCCACACCCGGAGCACTGCTATCATAATCAGCGCCAATAAGCAGATTGGCGTGATTAAGCCTCCACATATAAAAAACCTCCGGATCCATTATGTAGCCACCCCCTGATGAAGGAAGGATTCCGAAATGCGCGTCGGGGAGCGCGTGATAGGGACGTGGTGACCCTTATAGGTAAAGGATCTGTCTATGGCATACCTCTGTATATGTAAAGAGTTGTAATTTTCTAATGAAAAGGTGGCACTGTTGCTTCACACATTGTGCATGATTCTATTGCACAGGCACTCTGCACTTTATTCTGGATATATGGAAGCTTTGTGAATACACATAATTGATGTTTAATAGCATATGTGTTTATGTGTTTTTCCCTTTTTTTTTTTTTTTTAAATATTTTTTATTTTTTCTTGTATATGATTCTTGTGTGACAATTTTGCACATTGCACATTGCACTTTTTTTGTAATCATTTTTTATGTATTATAATGATTTTTATGTAATTTTTGCACCTTTTTCTCAATCCTTTTCAAATTATTATTCTATAACATGTGGGGTATGCATATCTGATATATATATAAATTGGGTCTTATCATTTTACAATTTTGTGGAAACTGTTCCTATACGTGCACTCTTTTGGTTTTAATTGGTTTTAATGTAACCACCTGTATAAATAAAATATAATATAATCTAATAAATACACCGTGTCTGTTTTTTTATGGTTAAGAGGTCCTTTGATTGGTTGGTTGGTGTGTTTTATCCTTAATAGTGTGCAATCACTAATTTCACTAACACTGGTGGTATATTTTATTATTATCATTATTATTATTATGGTTACTAAGAATTGATTGGTTTATTATAGTCCAGTGTTGGTGTGTTTCTTTCTAATTAATTACTGTGTTCAGCACAGGTCCTCTCTCAACTACCGAACAATGGACTTTAAGGCCAGAGAATTGTCCTGGCAGGGATGGATCAATGCGGTATTTACTAATGGTGGTTCTACAATTACACCTGGCAATGGTTTACAATTTGATGAGTTGTTTAGAAATGTAAAGAATTTGATATATAAGCGCACTAGGTCTTGGTGGAATCGTGCTTTTTTGGAGAATTATATACAACATCAGTTGATACCTAGGGGTCTGAGAATTCAGGTAACCCCCTCATTCCCAGTCAATGATGATGAATTTATAAAGAACTGGGAAAATGTCTGCAATATGGCATCTAGACAATTGATGGAGTTGTTGGTTAAATATAATTCGAAAAATTTGGTGGAATTGGATAAACAGTTGGAGGAGTCCTTTGCTAAAGCTAAATCTTGTCTATCTACTGAGCTATATCAATCGATGGATGGTCAATTGGAGAAACATATTGACCAATGGACAAAGGAGATTCAGGCTAAACAGACTGATAAATTATTGAGAGACCAAAGAGATCTTGCAGACGGGAGAATTTACAGATGGCGCAGATACCAAATGGGGGAGAAAAATCGTGATCGATCCATCTCTCTGTCATCTAATCCTGTGGCAGGGGATATTTCTGGTGCCTCCTCTTCCGCCTCTGTTTCTGCAATTTCTACACCGAAATGTAAAAGGGAACCTCGTTATGTACCAGTCAAGCGGTCATTTAGATATTCCCTTGAGAATTACAAGAATAGTCTAAAGGTGATTAATTTAAGTTCACATAATTTTTCTGATATTGAAATGGAAATTTTGAACAAAGGTCTTATGTTTTGCCCTACAGCTCAATTTGATAAATTTTCTGCCATAAAGGATTTACATTTGTTTGCTAGAAAACTTATTTTTAAAAAATATTTTCATAATGAAAAAATATTGCAATTGTTCCCAACAGAGGCGGAACAGGAGGCATTAGTCACCTTGAATGAATTGGCCCAGGAGCATAATGAATCAGAGGGAGGTAAGATTCCGGAATCGATACGCCCCAAGTCACGGAAATTTCCCCCCTTGTCAGCTTATCCAGTGGTTGAGACATTTGTAAAAGTTGTAAGTAGAGAATTGGAGAAAATCCCTAAATTTCCTCATGTGGAAAATCTTACTAAGAAGGAGAGAATGATTTTAAAACATTTGCAGGAAATACCTGACGTAGTATATAAACCAGCTGACAAGGGGGGTAATTTGGTGGTCTGGCCTAAACAACTTTATGAAAGGGAGGCCTTTAGGCAGTTGATGGATGAATGATGTTATAAAAAACTAACTTATAATCCATCTGATAAATTTCAAACTGAATTGATGGGTATTTTGAAGGAGGCATTAGAGATGGATGTTATTTCAAAGGATTTATTTGTGGCATTACAGATGCCTGAACCGATGATACCAACATTCTATTTGTTGCCTAAAGTCCACAAAAATCAATCAATCCCGCCCGGTAGACCCATCATATCTGGATGTGGAAATTATTTGGAGAATGTCAATAGATTTGTGGACTCTAGACTACAACCACTAGTGGAGGAATTGCCTTCATTTATTAAAGATACAAATGAATTTTTAAAAAAGGTAGATGGGCTCCACATTGGCAGGGACACTTTATTAGTGTCATGCGATGTGGAATCACTTTATACGAACATTCGTCACAATGATGGTATTAAAGCTGTGGAATATTTTTTATATTCATCAACTATACCGAAATCTATGCGCCAATTTATTGTGGAACTCCTAGAATTCGCTCTCTCACACAATTTTTTTCTCTTTAAGGGGTCCTTCTTCCTACAGCTCCAGGGCACTGCAATGGGTGCTTCTTTTGCGCCAGCCTATGCAAATCTAGTCCTGGGGCTGTGGGAGAGGGACCTCTTTCTCTCTGGATTGGCATCATCAATGGAGCATGTCCTAATGTGGGTACGTTTCATTGATGATGTTTTTTTGATATGGGAGGGGTCGGTGGAATCCCTTCATGAATTTATGTCGGGTCTGAATAATAACTCTTCTAATATACATTTGACATATCAGCTTGACCAAAATAAAATGGAATTTTTGGATGTCAGTGTTAGGAGAGGTGAGGATGATTGTTTACACACTGATATTTTTCGGAAATCAACATCCGTCAATTCCCTCCTCCTCCGTGCAAATTCATCACATCCACCGGCTATGATACAATCTATTCCAATAGGACAATTTTTAAGATTGAGAAGAATCTGTTCAAGAGATGAGGATTTTGAATTACAAGCTATAGAATTGAAACAGAGATTCTTAGAACGTGGGTATAGCCACCGTTTTATTAAAAAGGCCTATAATCAGGCAAAAAATACCACCAGACATCAAGCGCTTTATGGGAATAAAACTAGAGAAACAAATCACTGTGTAAGATACATCACGCAGTATCATGGCCAAACTGATCTAATGAGAGAAGTTTTGACCAAATCCTGGGGAATTTTAAAAATAGATCCTATATTGTCTAACTATATAGGGGACACTCCGAGTATTACCTTTAGAAGATCAAGAAATATAAAAGATCACTTAGTGAAAAGTCACTACGTATCTATTCCATCCCCTGTTAACTTTTTATCGAGTGTTAAAAAACCATTGGGCTCTAAGCCATGTGGGAAATGCGTGGCATGTCCCAATATGAGTAGGGCACTAAATTTTTCGAATTCAAAGGACACATTGACGTATGGGATTAAACATTCGATAACTTGTACAACTAGAGCAGTTATTTATTATGCCACGTGCCCTTGCTCTTTAATTCATGTTGGAATGACCATACGTCAATTGAAAATTCGTGTTAGGTAGCATGTATTAGGGATAATAGCCGCAAAAGAAATTGATGACATTTCAACATTAAAAACTATCCCTAGACACTTTAAGGTTTACCATAATTGTGATGCTTCATTATTAAAAGTGATAGGGATAGACATGGTACAACCCAATGAGAGAGGAGGAAAAATAGGGAATCTTTTAGCTAAAAAAGAAATTAGGTGGATTTGGACATTGGATACCGTGTCTCCCAGTGGTTTGAATGAGAATTTGAGTTTTACTCCTTTTTTGTAAACCCTGCCTATTTTAGTTTTTAAACCAATTTTAATTAATAATAAGTCGTTTCGTTTTTAATTATTATACCATTTATGTTTTTATAGATTTATTTTATCCTATATACGGTCAAACAATATCCTGGCTGCAATGATAATAATTTTTTTTGGATTCGTGGATACTTTGTGGAACTAAGAAGCTGTCATGAAGATTTTTATCTGTTGGATATTCATATCTCAATTTTTTCCGATACTATTGGATTCTATAATATATTGTATAATTTTTATCATCTCTTATGTGATTTATATATATAAAAAATATTCTTTAATAAATTATTTGTTTGTGTAATTATATATTATTTATTATATTGTGTGTATATTAGTTATTATTTATTATTGTATTTATATCGAAGGTGTATCTATTTCATATATATATTATTATTATATAATTATTATCTATTGTGTGGGATTAGTATGTATTATATATTATATAATACTTTTTATTTATTTATTATTTATTAATTATTTCATATTATTTTTTACTTATTATTTTATTATTATTTAATTATTATTTTTTATCTTTTTATTTATTATTATTTGTTATTTATTTATTATTTTCTATTTATTATTTTTTATATCTTATTCTTTATTTTATTATTATTTATTATTTATTTATTATTTTATTTATTATTTTTTTATATATGTAATATTATATATATATATATACACTTCTATACTGTCTATTGATGGATTTATAATATTAATTTGTTTTATTTATTTTTGTATACTATATTCTCTTCTTATCATATAATATATTGGAATCCATATATTTATATTTTTTTGTACGATGTATGTTAACCTTTGTTATCAATTGAGAGATATAATGTAATATAATGGATTGATGGTGGAATTTCTGCCTTATTACATTATTACATTTGATGCGATGCTCCTGGTGGTGCGCATGCGTGCTCCGCGTCCCACGTCCTGATCTGCTGTGTCCTCGTGACCTTGGTAACGCCGGGCTTAGTGCCTGTGTGTTCCAGTCACGTGGTCCGGCGCTTGGGATTGTGGGACCTCCGGACTGCGCATGCGCCACCCCCACACCCGGAGCACCGCTATCATAATCAGCGCCAATAAGCAGATTGGCGTGATTAAGCCTCCACATATAAAAAACCTCCGGATCCATTATGTAGCCACCCCCTGATGAAGGAAGGATTCCGAAACGCGCGTCGGGGAGCGCGTGATAGGGACGTGGTGACCCTTATAGGTAAAGGATCTGTCTATGGCATACCTCTGTATATGTAAAGAGTTGTAATTTTCTAATGAAAAGGTGGCACTGTTGCTTCACACATTGTGCATGATTCTATTGCACAAGCACTCTGCACTTTATTCTGGATATATGGAAGCTTTGTGAATTACACATAATTGATGTTTAATAGCATATGTGTTTATGTGTTTTTCCCTTTTTTTTTTTTTTTTAAATTTTTTTTTTTTTCTTGTATATGATTCTTGTATGACAATTTTGCACATTGCACATTGCACTTTTTTTGTAATCATTTTTTATGTATTATAATGATTTTTATGTAATTTTTGCACCTTTTTCTCAATCCTTTTCAAATTATTATTCTATAACATGTGGGGTATGCATATCTGATATATATATAAATTGGGTCTTATCATTTTACAATTTTGTGGAAACTGTTCCTATACGTGCACTCTTTTGGTTTTAATTGGTTTTAATGTAACCACCTATATAAATAAAATATAATATAATTTAATAAATACACCCTGTCTGGTTTTTTATGGTTAAGAGGTCCTTTGATTGGTTGGTTGGTGTGTTTTATCCTTAATAGTGTGCAATCACTAATTTCACTAACACTGGTGGTATATTTTATTATTATCATTATTATTATTATGGTTACTAAGAATTGATTGGTTTATTATAGTCCAGTGTTGGTGTGTTTCTTTCTGCTTACATGACATGACTGATCTATTTTAAATTGTACAATAGCTGAAAAAAAGGACAGTATATTACTCCATACAGTATTATGGCCACCACATTGTGCGCCATACAGAATAATGAGCCCCATATATTTCTCCATACAGAATAATTGGTCACATATAATGTTCCATACAGTATATGATGAGCTCCACATAATGCTACAGTATATGATGGTCCCTATGGACGATGCTCCAGTGTGTTATGGGCCCAAATAATGCTCCATATATAATGGGCCCCATTTCTATTGCTCCAGTGAATAATGTGCCCCATAGATGCTGCTCCAGTGTTGGATCTGCCCCATTTAGAATGCTACAGTATATGATGGGCCCCATGGATGATGCTCCAGTGTATGATGGGCCCAAATAATGCTCCATATATAATGAGCTCCATTTCTAATGCTCCAGTGTATAATGGGCCCCGTAAATGCTGCTCCAGTGTCTGATGTCCCCAATCTGGAATGCTCCAGTATATGATGGGCCTCATGGATGATGCTCCAGTGTATGATGGGCCCAAATAATGCTCCATATATAATGGGCCCCATTTCTAATGCTCCAGTATATGATGGGCCTCATGGATGATGCTCCAGTGTATGATGGGCCCTAATAATGCTCCATATATAATGGGCTCCATTTCTAATGCCCCAGTGTATAATGGGCCCCGTACATGCTGCTCCAGTGTCTGATCTCCCCCATTTATTATGCTCCAGTATATGATGGGCCTCATGGATGATGCTCCAGTGTATGATGGGCCCTAATAATGCTCCATATGTAATGGGCCCCGTTTCTAATGCTCCAGTGTATAATGAGCCCAGTAAATCCTGCTCCAGTGTCTGATGTCCCCCATTTGGAATGCTCCAGTATATGAGGGGCCTCATGGATGATGCTCCAGTGTATGATGGGCCCTAATAAAGCTCCATATATAATGGGCCCCATTTCTAATGCTCCAGTGTATAATGGGCCCCGTAAATGCTGCTACAGTGTCTGATGTCCCCAATCTGGAATGCTCCAGTTTATGATGGGCCTCATGGATGATGCTACAGTGTATGATGGGCCCTAATAACGCTCCATATATAATGGGCCCCATTTCTAATGCTCCAGTGTATAATGGGCCCCTTAAATCCTGCTCCAGTGTCTGATGTGCCCCATTTGGAATGCTCCAGTATATGATGGGCCCCATTTTTAATTAACCCAGGCATGGTATGTGAAAAGAACTCCATGGAGTAATCTGAAGTGTGTGCTGCCACATCCTTCACTTTTGGTGTGGGTGAAGGACACAAGGAAAGGGGTTGCTCCTGACCAGAAGCCAGCATTGACGACTCAGTGCTTGCATTTTTTTAAACTTCAGAAGATGAGTCCATAGAGCTGGAGGCTGTTTCAGCAATGTAAGCCGAAAACAGTTCCTGATGCTCCGGCTTTAAAAGCGGTCTACCTACTCCCAGAAAAGGGAGCCTTACAGGCCTTCTAGAGCTACACCATGACGCTGGCTCAACACCTCCTACCTTAGCTGCTATTGTGTTTTTGGCACTACCAGCAGATGCATCACCACCACCATCAGTACCAGGTGGCCCCCCACGTCCACGTCCTCTTCCACCATACTTCTTCATGTTTTGGAAAATGGACCCAAAATACCAGCAGATATATGGTACTGTATCAGAAGCGTACAGCTCTATACAGTCTAGGGATAACAGTAAATCTCCATTAATATTTCATGAGTCATACACAGACGCTCACAGGCTCAGAATGGATTACACTATAAAATAAAAAGTTGAAAAAGGGTATAGTATCACCAGATACAAGGTATATTTAGTATAGTGTAAACATTATGAATCTCCGTACATATTTCAGGAGGCAGACACAAACGCTCTCAGGCCCAGTATGGATTACACAAGAATATGAAAAGCTGTAAATGGGTAATGTAACACAAGCGTACAGCTGTATACAGTGTTGGGGTAATCTTAAAGCTCCAAATATATTTCCGGATTAACACGTTCACAGGCTCATTATGGATTACACCAGAATCTAAATAGCAAAAAAGGTTACAGTATCAGAAGCGTACAGCTGTATACAGTGTTGGCCAAATTTGAAATCTCGGTATATATTTCCGGAGTCACCCTCAGACGCTCACTCTGGGTTTGACCATAATAAAAATGTTGTCCTGATCTGAAGGAAAAGATGGCAGAGCGGACCAGGATAGAGCTAGCCAAGATGGAGATGGCAGAGAGGACCAAAGTAGAGCTAGCCAAGATAGAGCTAGCCAAGATGGAGATGGCAGAGCGGAGAGAGGAGAGTCAGCGAACAGGGGGAGCTCTGACCTCCGCCCAGGTACCGTCAGCAGTAAGCCACAAAAAATCCTGTATAATGCCTTCCGACAGTTGGGGGAGGCAGAGGAAGACATTGATGGCTTTCTGCAGGACTTTGAGCGGCAGTGTGCCCTTCATCAAGTGAAGCCGGAGGATTGGGTTCAGGTTCTGGCCAACAAGCTGACAGGCCAGGCAGCGGACGCCTATTGCACGGTACCTGATGAGAACTGTATGGACTATAAGCGGGTCAAAGAAGTGATCTTGGCCCGGTATGCGCTGATACCAGAGGCATACCGCCAAAAGTTCCACGGACTTATAAAACAGATACCCACTCTGAATGGGTCTGTAAAGTACGGCGATCACTGCTACAGTGGGTACAAGGGAGCCAAGCAGCCACTAAGGAGGACGTCCTCCAGCTTTCCTTGTTAGAGCGATTCTTTACTGGACTAAACCCTGAGACACAAGAATGGCTTCGGGACAGACGGCCAATGACTCTTGAGGAGGCCGCTCGTCTTGCCGATGAACATCATGATGCCAGGAGGTCTCAGTTGTCAGGATCAAAGACTGTCACTAGGGGCCCTCCCATGGTTCTGGAGACCCCTAAACCACAGAAGATTGTCGGAGGACCAGCTAAAACCCAGGCTTACCAGAGTCCCCCTGGGGTGTGATGCCACACCTGCCATCAGATGGGCCACCTGAAAAGACAATGTCTTTACCGGACTCAGCGTACCCAGTGGCCAAAGGCGGGATTGGCTACCGTCAACCGGGCCGCTGTACACTACTACCAGGGTGAAGCTGACCCGGCATTGGGGGCTATGACTAATCCGGGGATGAAAGAGATGGAGGAAGTGCTGCATGAAGTAGACCCCGTGCAGGCAGCCTGGGCAGATAATCGACAACAGCATCAACAGGCGGTGTGGGTTAATGGGAAATGTATGCAGTGACTAAGAGATTCCGGAGCAACTTTGACCCTTGTGAAGCCTCATCTCATCCGGGACCAAGAGAAGGACAGGACAGTGGCCGTCTGTGTAGCAGGGGGAGCCATACATCAACTGCCCACTGCCAGGATTCACCTGAACTGGGGAGTCGGGGATGGCCTTGTTGAGGTCGGCCTGATGGAGGATTTGCCTGCAGACTTCTTGCTGGGAAATGACTTGGGGCCCATGTTGTCTGCATTCTCGGTCACCCCTCTGGCTGAGAGCTATCCTGTGGCCACCCGGAGACAAGCTCGAGCTGCGGAGGCAGAATCACACTCAGAGGAGGCCCAGGTAAGACACCCCAGCCCTACATGTATCCCCATAGCCAGACACATTTCTTGGGCCACCCCAGCTGAGTTTAAAAGGGAGGTACTTGAGAATCCCTCATTACAGGGGTATCGTGGGAAGGCACAGGAGGGGAGAGGAGTACTGGAAGGGGAACAGTTTGTATGGCATCAGGGACTCCTCTACCGGCTTACAGAGCAGCGCCACACAGGGACGTGCCCCACTATAAAACAACAGCTGGTAGTTCCCAAGAAGTATAGGCAGGAGCTACTGCGAATCTCTCATGACATACCCTTGGCCGGGCACCTCAGCGTCGTCTGACACAAAACTTCTTTTGGCCGGGGGTAACCTATGATGTTCGTCAGTACTGCCAGACCTGTGACAGTTGCCAGCGCATTGGCAAGAGGGGAGATCACTGCAAGGCCAAACTACACCCCCTACCCATTGTGGAGGAGCCATTTAGCTGAGTAGCGGTCGATCTGATAGGGCCATTAGCCAAACCCAGTCCATCAGGGAAAAAGTATATATTGATCGTGGTAGATTATGCCACACGGTATCCAGAGGCGGTTGCATTACCTAACATACTGGCAGAGACAGTGGCGGCTGCCCTGCTCCAGGTTTTCTCACGGGTTGGATTTCCCCGGGAGGTTATCTCGGACCAGGGTACCCAGTTTACAGCAGAGGTGACCAACCTACTATGGAAGCTGTGTGGCATAAAGTCCATTAGAAGCGCCCCGTACCACCCGCAAACCAATGGGTTGTGTGAACGTTTTAACGGAACATTAAAACAACTCATTGGGACTTTTACCAGGACCTACAGGGACTGGGAGAAATTCTTGCCACACCTCCTATTTGCCTATCGGGAGGTGCCCCAAGAATCCACGAGGTTCTCCCCGCTCGAACTGTTTACGGGAGGCGGGTAAGGGGACCCCTAGACTTAGTGCGAGAACACTGGGAAGGGGAGGGAACCATAGAAGGGATACCTATTGTGCCCTATGTGCTGGGATTCTGGGACCACCTACAGGAGCTGACTCAGGCTGTATGTGGGAACATGCAGGTGGCCCAACGGCGCCAGCGCATATGGTATGATCGGAGGGCCAGAGAATGCACCTTTGAGATAGGACAGAAGGTCCTGGTGTTAGAACCAACTAGGCAGAACAAGTTCAAAGCTGCATGGCAGGGGCCCTACCAGGTAGTGGGGAAAATAGCCGACACCACCTACAATGTCGTCGATTGTGACAACCCCAGGGTTATCCGCATTTTCCATGTGAATATGCTGAAGCCCTACCGGGAGCGCCCCGAAGAGGTAGTGGCCATCTGTGCACCTGAAGCAGAGGATTTAGCAGGACTCCCTGTCAGGGTCCTGACAGCGATGGCGTACAGCCTCCGCTAAGCAGGGACTCACCCGCACCTTAGGGACCCCTGGGGACAAGAACAACCGGACAATAAAGATGGGGCCTGAATGTAGAAGTTTAGAAAGCAGGCACAGGACCTACTGTCATGTGAACGGTCATGTGACTGCAAGGGGGCAGGGCTTAGCGTCCTGCTTTCAGAGGAGGAAGAAAACTCAGAGTCAATACATTACCAGGGATGAGACAGAACGGACAGTCAGGGCCAAGCAGAGATCAAAAACCAAACAGATATAGAAGGTACCAAGCAGAATCCAAAGCGATATCCAGAGAACATACCAAGTCATACACAGAGAATCATGCAACCAGAACACAGCACTAACACACTCAGGGGTCACCACACAATGCCAAGGGCGAAAGTATAACTGACGGGGGATGGGAGCTTCCTGAGGCTATAAGAAGCCTCCCCAGAACCAATGAGAGGCCACCATAATAGGTCCCAGGTGTGCAGGTGAGAGTCTGCACTGCGATCAGAACATTAACCCCAGAAGTGCCGGTCACCCAGCACTGGTATCATGACACTCCCCTTACCGGATGTCTTAGGGGAGAGGACTCAGTCTAAAACATGGGACCAGGTACACTTGGGAGAAAACCTAGGGCCCCGGGAGAGACAGCAGGCAGAGGCATTGTTGAGGCAGCGACAGAGGATGTTTTCAGAGAGACCGGGGTACACCCGCCTGGCACAACACAAGGTTAAGACCCAGGATCAGACCCTCCTGAGACAACCCCCCTTCCGCATCCCTGAGTTTGTACGAGAAGGGATGCGACAAGAGATACAAGAGATGTTGCGTTTAGGGGTCATTGAAGAGTCAGATAGTCCCTGGGCATCCCCCGCAGTGTTAGTGCCCAAGAAGGATGGGACTACCCAGTTTTGTGTAGACTATCGCAAGCTAAATGAGAAAACGGTGACGGATGTGTATCCCATGCCGCGTGTGGATGAGTTGTTAGACCGGCTGGCGAGGGCAAAGTATTTGACCACTATCGATCTATGCAAAGGCTATTGGCAGATCCCCCTAAGTCCTGACGCTATTCCCAAGTAGGCATTTGTCACCCTGTTCGGCTTATTCCAGTTTTGAGTTATGCCATTCGGGATGAAGAATGCCCCTGCGACCTTCCAGAGGCTGGCTGACCGACTTCTGGATGGTCTCCAGGACTATGCTTGTGCCTACCTGGATGACATCGCCATCTACAGCGCGACATGGGATGAGCATCTAAATCACCTAGAGACAGTATTGGGACAGGATCCACAAGGCCGGAATCACCTTGAACCTCAGCAAGTGTCACATGGGCAAAGGAGAGGTTCAGTATTTAGGACAATGGGTGGGAAGTGGGAAATAGCGACCAAAACCAGCCAAGATTGAGGCCATAGCCAAATGGCCCATCCCACACACTAAAACCCAGGTCATGGCGTTTCTAGAGACAGCAGGGTATTATAGGAAATTTGTCCCCAATTACAGCAGCGTAGCACAGCCCCTCTCTGATCCGCCAGCTATAGGACGCCCTCACAAATACCCCGGTATTGGCCGCACCTGATCCAACTAAACGATTCCTTGTTCACACAGACGCTTCTATGTTTGGATTGGGGGCAGTGCTGAGCCAAGTCGGGCCGGACGGTCAAGACCACCTGGTAGCTTACCTGAGTCGGAAACTACTGCCCCGCGAAGTAAGCTATGCGGCCATCAAGAAGGAGTGCCTGGCAGTAGAATGCAAATAAAGTAAGGCGGAGCCTCATTTAAGAGTCTCAAACACGAGACTAGCCAGATCTTCCTCCAGGGAAGGACCCAGCCAAGGGGTGGCTCCTTTCGGAAACCACCATTACCACCATATTAAGTGGCCCTTTAAGTCAATATCCAGCTCTTTACGAGTTTACAGATATGACAAGGGAAATACCAAGGCCAGGTATCAATCCACAGACAGCTGTTTCAGGGTGTTGCCCCTCATCAGTGTGGAGAAGGATTCTGGCTAGGTGGGAGCAATGCCTAGTGGACCAACATCACGAAACATCACTGATCTCAGGGAGACCAGTCAAAGAAAACACTGCGGCAGGCGGCAAAGGCGCTCAAACAGTGAAATCCTAGGTGCAATGCTCCCTGGGAAATACAAATATGCAAATAAAGTCCGTGGAGCCTCATTTAAGAGTCTCAAACACGGGACTAGCCAGATCTTCCTTCAGGGAAGAACCCAGCCAAGGGGTGGCTCCTTTCGGAAACCACCATTACCACCATATTAAGTGGCCCTTTAAGTCAATATCCAGCTCTTTACGAGTTTACAGATATGACAAGGGAAATACCAAGGCCAGGTATCCATCCACAGACAGCTGTTTCAGGGTCCACTAGGCATTGCTCCCACCTAGCCAGAATCCTACTCCACACTGATGAGGGGCAATACCCTGAAACAGCTGTCTGTGGATGGATACCTGGCCTTGGTATTTCCCTTGTCATATCTGTAAACTCATAAAGAGCTGGATATTGACTTAAAGGGCCACTTAATATGGTGTTTCCGAAAGGAGCCACCCCTTGGCTGGGTCCTTCCCTGGAGGAAGATCTGGCTAGTCCCGTGTTTGAGACTCTTAAATGAGGCTCCACAGACTTGATTTGCATATTTGTATTTCCCAGGGAGCATTGCACCTAGGATTTCACTGATTGAGCGCCTTTGCTGGCTGCCGCAGTGTTTTCTTTGACTGGTATCCCTGAGGTCAGTGATTGTTTTGTGATATTGGCAGTAGAATGGGCACTCAAGAAGTTACAACCATATTTGTATGGACGACAGTTTTCCCTCCTAACGGACCATAATCCCCTAGTGTGGCTTAATCGGGTCTCTGGAGACAATGCCAGATTATTGCGGTGGAGTTTAGCCCTACAACCTCTAGACTTCACCATCCACTACAGACCCGGCAAACAAAATGGTAATGCCGATGGACTAAGTCGACAAATGGAACTTGTACCAACCCCATAGACTTCGGTCATCCCCAAGCCGATCCGTTAAGGATCAGACTGTGTATGCCGATCACGTCGCTGAAAAGGGGGAGCCATGTTACAGAACCCCCCAGCACGCCGAATAGGAGATGTATGCCCTTAATGCAGCAACCGACCGGCTGCGACCCCCTGGGCAGAGGTAAACAAGATATCCTACTTCTGACCTCCCCCCACCTTTGTAAATCCCACGGCTATTGTAATGTACATCTGGCATCTTAATTGGAGCTTGTTATCTACTGGCACGACACACATTGATTGTCCTACCCTCTGTATGTATATATATATTCTGGGATGATGAGTAAAATGTTGTCACTCTGGAAATACATGGAGTAGCAGTGATCTTTTATATGTTCCCATGTTACAAAGCCTTTCGAGCCAGCATCCTTCATCCAGAAGTGAGGAAAAGCAGAGTGGACCTCCTGAGAAACGGGGTGGTAATGTAAGAGGTATTACAGCACAGAAGACCCCGTTACACTGACAATACCATGTCTTCCCTCAGACTGCATGCCCGTGTATCCTCCCACAAGTGCATTACAGCCTGCCTCTGTTCGCACAGCCTCTCAACCATGTGCAGGGTGGAGTTCCACTTTGTTGCAACGTCTATGATTAGGTGGTGCTTGGGGAGGTGGAGCAATCGCTGCAGCTTCTGCATACGAGTGGAGTGGACGTTTGAGCGACGGATGTGCGAGCACAGTCTTCGCATCTTATGGACCAGGGATGTTAACTCTGGATAATTATTAAGGAAGCACTGCACCACCAGGTTCAAAGTGTGAGCCAGGCAAGGTATGTGTGTGAGTTTTGCATGGGCTATGGCTGCCACAAAATTACGTCCATTATCACTGACTACCTTGCCTGGCTCAAGATGTAGAGTGCCCAGCCATGACTCAGTTTGTCGCTGCAAGTAGTCGGCCAGTACCTCCGCGGTGTGTCTGTTGTCGCCCAAAGACATCATCTTTAACACAGCCTGCTGACACTTACCACTAGCTGTTCGATAGTGGGACACCTCGTGTGCAACACTGCCAGCTGAGGATGGAGTGCTCGTGCTACTGCGCTCAGTGGACGAGCTTTCGCTTATGGAGGAGGAGGATCGAAAGCCTACAGCCAACTGTTTCCTATACCGTGGGCTAGGCAGCACTGCTCCACCGCCGCTCTCCCATGTGGAGCCTACATCCACCACATTAACCCAATGCGCAGTGATGGACATGTAACGGCCCTGGCCATGCCTACTGGACCATGCATCTGTTGTGAGATGCACCTTTCCACTCACTGATTGCTTGAGTGCATGGACAATGCGGTCTTTCACATGCAGGTGGAGGGCTGGGATGGCTTTTCGAGAAAAGAAGTGCTGACTGGGTAGGTGATAGCGTGGGACTGCGTAGGCCATGAGGTCGCGTAAAACTTCGCTTTCAACCAAACAGTAGGGCATCATCTCTAATGAGATTAGTTTGGCAATGTAGGCGTTCAAACAAAGTGTACGTGGATGAGAGGATGAATACTTTCTTGTCCTACTCAGAGTGTCTGGTAGGGTGAGCTGGACTGGAGAGCTGCATATGGGAGAAGTAGCGGTGGACCGGACGGAGTGAGAGGGGGTTGGTGATGGTATTGGTGGTGATGGCCTAGATTCAGTGTTGTGTTGCAAAACCAGTGTGATTCCCTGAGTGCTTTGGCCTTGCGACGACACCTCAACATTTAGTGCTGGTGGTGTGCTTAACGATGGCGGTGGTCTTACAGTGGAGGAAGCAATGGAGCGTTGCTGGCTACCTTCAGTCGGAGCAGGTGCACATGTGCTACCTGAGGTTTTGAAGTCCGTCCACGCTTGCAAGTGCATGTTGATTAAATGTCTAAGCATGCAACTGGTATTCAAATTTCTGAGTTGTTTACCTTGGCTAAAGGTCCTTCCGCACTTCTTGCAGGTAAACTTTGCCTCATCAGTAGGATTTTGGACAAAGAAGTGCCACACTGCACTCTTCCTACTATGGTATACATTTTCTGGCCTTGAACGCTGTGCTAAGTTGACCGTCTGGCCAAGACGTCCTGCAGCTCTTTTAGTTTTTGGCCCACGTTTTTGGACAGCTACGGGCCTGCCAGATAACCGCTGCTGTGATGTCAATGCCTGCTGCAGATCCCTATTGCCAGCGCCACCATCCTCCCCCAATGGATGCCAAACCGGGTCAAGAACTGGGTCATCCATCACCTCCTCTTCAAAGTCATCTGCACCTTCCTCTTTACCTTCCTCTGTGTCACCATGTAAGGTGGTATAGTAAGCGGGAAGGGGCACCTGAGTTTCATCAGGGTCAGATTCTGACTCAGTAGACTGTGAGGGCAATGTAGTGCTCTGGGTCAGTGCACCAGCAGAATCATCTAGCAGTGGCTATGCATCAGTGCACTCCATGTCAGATTCGTCTTGGACTGGGGAATTCAGGATTTGACTGGATAACCCAGGCATGGTATGTGAAAAGAGCTCCATAGAGTAATCTGAAGTGTGGGCTGCTGCATCCTTAACTTTTGGTGGGGGTAAAGGACACAAGGAAAGGTGTTTTTCCTGACCAGAACCCTGCACTGACGACTCCGTGTTTGCAGGTTTCGAACGTTTAGAAGAGGAGGCAATAGAGCTGGTGGCTGTTTCGGCAATGTACGCCAAAACCTGTTCCTGATGCTCCGGCTTTAAAAGCGTTTTTCCTACTCAAAGAAAAGGGAACCTTACAGGCCTTCTTGTGCCAGATGATAACGCAGGCTCAACACCTCCTGCCTTAGCTGCTGTTGTGCTTTTGCCAGAACCAGCCGATGCACTACCACCATCATTACCAGTTGCACCCCCCCTGCCCACGTCCGCGGCCTCTTCCACCATACTTCCTCATGTTTGGGAAAATGTACCAAAAATACCAGTAGAGAGATGGTACTGTATGAGGAGTGTCCACCTTTGTAAGGTGTATTAAAAAATTTAAATCTACGTATATATTTTGTTAGTCAATGACGCTCTCCCAGTATGTATTTGACCATAATCCAACAAGCAGATATACGGAACTGTATCAGAAGTGTACAGCTGTATACGTTTTTTGCTTAACTTACAATCTCTGTATATGTATTTGCGGAGTGTCACACACACACTGACTCTGTATAGATGTGACTGTAATGCGAACGGTAGATATACAATACTGTTTGAGAATTGGACAGTTCTATACGGTGTCTGTATGGAAAATTGTCAATCTCCATCTATTTTTATACGGAGTGACACACGCTGTCTCTGTCTAGTTTTGACCGTGATCAAACAGCAGATATACGAAACTGTTTGAAAAGCGAACAGCTCTATAAGGTGTAGGTCTGGAAAAATGAAAAATCTCCTCTGCTTGTTGTTCCAGAGTCACACACAGATAGCTTGTATTTGTCCGTGATACCAGCCAGTACACGGTAGAGTGTGAGGAGCGTACACCGTTATACGGTGTGTGAAAAATGAACGCTCGGTAACTCACCAGAACAAAATAATAAAAGTTGGAGTGCTTTGAAAAAAGCAGTTTGAACAGCAGTGTGCACTAGGGTGACCGGATCTCATATGGGGGGGAAAAAATGTCAGAATCTTGTTCGTCTGGACCCCACAAAACGATTCCCCTTTCCAGATATTGAGAGAGCCAAAATTTGAGCTCGATCAAACGACATTAACCCATGCCGCTCGTCGCTCAAAGTTTAAAAAAATCCAAATTGAGGTATTTTAAGATTTAGGTATTTTGCATAGTCTGTTAGACTATAAAGAATGTGACAACAACATTGCAGAAATAGCCCTGACCAAATTTTCGAACCATTTGTGGTATTTGAATGCAGAGTTGGTGGGATTATCGTTTTTTGATCCCACCATTACAGACAATGAAAAGTTGTTAATGGCTAATAAATTGCTCAGTAGCACAGATGAACCATCAGAGCACGCTAACCTACATGAGTTGATAATTTTACATAGTTATCTAATCTATTCTAGAGCTTTTGTTAAAGTAGTTTTTGAAACGTCAGAATATAATGCTCGGCATTTGCTTACAACTTGCAGGACATATTGCTTTTGTTCTTCATCTTTTGACAGAAGGTCGTTAAAGTCGGTTACTTCCTACCTCTTTTAATTTTTCTTTCCTAACTTTTGGATTTACAACCCTAGCGTGCTATGATGGTTCATCTGTGCTACTGAGCAATTTATTAGCCATTAACAACTTGTCATTGTCTGTAATGGTGGGATCAAAAAACGATAATCCCACCAACTCTGCATTCAAATACCACAAATGGTTCGAAAATTTGGTCAGGGCTATTTCTGCAATGTTGTTGTCACATTCTTTATAGTCTAACAGACTGCAAAATACCTAAATCTTAAAATACCTCAATTTGGATTTTTTCAAACTTTGAGCGACGAGCGGCACGGGTTAACGTCGTTTGATCGAGCTCAAATTTTGGCTATCTCAATATCTGGAAAGGGGAATCGTTTTGTGGGGTCCAGACGGACAAAATTCCGACATCGATTTTTTGCGGTCACCCTAGTGTGCACACAGCAATGCAGCTGTCAGGTAGCCTTAAAAGGCAGCCTAATCACCACCAGCGCTGCTGCACACAACAAAAATCCTCCCCTTTCACTGCACATTAACTGTACAGTGAAAAGCGCTATCAGCAGAAGCAATTTTTTTTTCTTCTTCCCTGCCTAACGCTCTCCCTTATTCAGGATCATCAGCAGCACCTATCCCTATTCTAAGATTGGCAGACGTAAGATGGCGGTCACGGCCTTTTATAGCCACTGTGACGCCACACAAAGCCAGCCAATCACTTCAATGCCCTTCTCTAAGATGGTGGTGGCCGCTGCCCATGTCATCGCGTTGCCCACAGTGTGCGTCCTCCATCATTGGCTGAGAAAAGGCGCTGGAAGCATTATTTGAAATGCAACTTTGTCGCTCGGCTCGGCGACCTCATGGCCGACCTCACGCTATGGTCGGGTTTCGATCGGCGAAATCCGACTTTAGCTAAAGTCGGCGATTTTTTAATTTGACCGACCCGTTTCGCTCAACTCTATTTATGAGGTTTGGCTAAGCTTTGCGTGTCATTAAAATGTAAAGAATATAAAGTTTCAATAACTGCCCCCCCTGAAGAGAAGGGACAAAATCAGACTTAAGGCAGACATCCATAGTGATGAGAGGTGGATTTGAATTGGCAATAACAAGAACCTTATGATTAACGTGATGATTTATAAGTAAAGCTGAAAAGGATCAGGTGGAGCTGTGTGGAAGTATAACAAACCTCTGGATAACGTAGAGATTTTATATTCATTCAATATATAATTCATTAGGTTGATTATTTGTGCTCTTTGATGCAGTTCTTTGATGACTGGGTTATATTTTAGTTCTGGGTCCTCTATTTTTGCCCCTCTTCCTACTTTCCTCCTCCCATTTTGCCCTTGGCCTATTTTTTTTTTATGATAACTTGTGCAAGTGAAAGAACTGAGTTATTGTCTGACAGTTTGGACTGTTAATAAAAGATATTAGTGTCATTGTAGATTATTGAGGAGGAATCATTACCCAATTTAATACCCAAAATGTTGTCCTGTAGGTCTGATGTACTCCACATTCCTCAATTCTTTCTCCAGTGCCTGTGAATAGCAGTAGGCAACATTGTTGGTAATTAGTTGGTGAATGAGGGACTGTATCTTGTTTTTATTTCTGTCTTTTTATGTCTTTAAGGTATCCTTTTCTATACTATTTCGGATTTGTTGGAATACTGCGGAACCTTCATTGGATTTTTTTTTTCAATAAATTGGTGAATGTGGGATAGTGTGGGGTCTTTATTCAAATAAAGTATTTTTTCTGTGTGTGGGTTTTTATTTTTTATTACTGGGTTAGTAATGGGGGTGTCTGATACCTTTCCATTACTAACCCCAGTGCTTGATACCAGCTGTCATAAAACCCAATTACCATTATCCCAGTTCTAGGGAAATTAGAAAGAACCTTGCAAAGCGCCAGAATAGGCACATCTAATGTTATGCTCTAATTTTGGAGTGTCTGCAGGTTTGTATTTTTAGGCTGGGTAGGTAAAAATAACAATGGACCTTCCCAGCCTGATAATATATGCCCGAAGCACTGTGCTTTACCTTGGCTGGTTATCAAGAATAGGGGGGGATCCCATTTTTTGGGGTTAAACCAGGCTAAAAACACCTGCGTAAATGCACTTACGGCGTATGTGCTTTTTTTTAAACTGCGGATTTACTTAATCTAATATCAGTCTGTAGGCCATCCATAAAAGTGGAGTAATACTCCTAAAACATTGTTCCCAGCAGCGACCTGGGAGTCACAGATGCGTCCAGGCAGTTTTCTCATGCTGTTTCCATTCCATTTGATCTGTTTCCATCCATTTTCCTGCAAACACTCCCCCCCAGTCCTCGTGCTGGGATATTCTGGAAAAATACATGCGTATCCCATTGACTTCTATTATACTCGAGTACCGAGCACTTGAGGATTTTAGTGCTCACTCATCGCTATTTGTAATAGGAGCTGCAAAACACTTGCTTTGCTCCATTGCACGATTAGTTTTTATGATTTTTGATATTCTGTGTTCAGCTACATAAATGTAAACTTTTATTCTCTGTTTCAATGTATAGAGAAAAATCTGAGACCGCGAGCTGTGGTATGATAAAAATTAGTAAAAAAAAGTATGTGAGTAATTAATAATAATCTTTATATAGCGCTAACATATTCCACAGCGCTTTACAGTTTGCACACATTATCATCAGTGTCGCCATTGGAGGTCACAATCTAAATTCCCTATCAGTATGTCTTTGGAATGTGGGAGGAAACCCACACAAACACAGGGAGAACAAACAAACTCCTTGCAGATGTTGTCCTTGGGGGGATTACGAACCCAGGACTCCAGTGCTGCAATACTGCAGTGCTAGCCACTGAGCCACCATGCTGCAATTGCATAAAACATAAAAACAAGTAAAGCAGACTAAACTCAACTTACCTTTTATAAATGTTGGAGCTCGTTCTGCTCCATAGACTGTAACAGGAACTATTCCCAGCTGACTTTTCCCCTTGACAATAACATACAGGAGTCCTCCCCAGACATTGGATATCACAACCTTCTCATTCACGACATCCTTTTTATTCACAACCACTGGGGCACGACATAGTTCTTTTGCTGAGCTCAGGTCATCAGAATGGCAGCCAACCTGTACCTACAATACATTCCAAAGCTATATATGTGAATAAAAGTACTGCACCTATCGCTGATTTACAGTCTGTAACATACATTTATACTAATTTATGGTTTATATGTTGCTGATCAGTGCTGAAAATGGAAAAGTATAATAGGTCACTATGTTTAGGTAGTAATCAGATTATTTTGATCACCCATTGGTATATTCACAAACGGCACAACACTATGCAGATAAATCCATGAACTAAAGAGCGGCAACTGTGTTAATACCTTAAAATGTACCTTTTATTTTAACCAATTAAAACACAGCAAACAAACTCTAATAACACCGAAAACCGTATAATGGTATACTAGGGCAAACCATGTTAAGGCCTAGATAACCCTAATGCTCCCTAGTTCACCCCTACCTTACCGCGGAGGTTGGCGCCCTAACTTGAGCGCAAATTGGGACCCCGCTCACTGATGGATACCCGTAGATTCTCCCTATGATTCCCTGTTAACAGATGTGAAATGAAGCATCAAAAGTACCCAGATACCACACCTGATTCTTTCAGTAGTTATATAACTCACAAGGGTATCCAGTACACAATACAAGAAACAAGGTAATGGGGGTAGTGAGAGATAGGAAGGAGGTAAGGGGTAGGGAGCTTTAAATTGAAATAGAATCTAAAGGTAAGAGTACAGTTTCCCAGGGTAAGACCAGTTGTCCAAGATTAACAACAAACCTATAGAGCCTGTCACCTTAATATCATTTACATAACCAAAAACAAATATTCTACAAGAATATATTGATTGTCAGATATCCAAAGAAAAGCAATTTTAATCACTTTGGGGATTGCCGATGGGGTTTGAAATATCATAACTTACCCTCCAATATCCCTAAATCAATTGTCCCTACCTAGCCACCGAGGTTGGCATCCTAATCTTGTACGCAAAGTGGTGGCCCTACTCAACAATGGCTTATCCTCATTTCCCCAGGATACTCTCCCTTCCAACAATCTGTCTGATCACAGAAGAAATATCTGGAAACTAATGATGATGGTAGGGGGGAGGGACAAGTAAAGGGATGATGGGTTATCTTATTGAGACGATAATGCAATATTACAAACCCCAATTGAAGGGACATAAAAGACGAGGTGTCTGGGCAGTCAGATGGATGGATATGATAGAATGGGGAAAGATAGGTTTGCACAGTTTAGATAGGTGTCAGTTACTACAGTGGGGAAACAGCTGAGAAAGTGTAGTGGACGTGCAGTAACTTGGATTGACCATTAGAGGGCAGGGAGGAGTGTGAGCGAAGGACTTGACATCAGCTTAGGGCTTAGGAAACCATTGGTTATGGGGGGCGGAGTTACAGGGAACCCGGAATGGTATAAATACTGAAGGAGGGTTCCAGAAGGTTCCTGTCCCAAGGGGGAGCTTGAGTGAAAGGAGGACTGCGACAGTTTGTGCACTCTGAGGAAAACCAAACCAGGGGGACTGAGGAGAGAGAACGTCAGGGGGGTGGTCCTGACAGGAAAATACCACAGTATAGACAAGGCACCGAGGTAAAGCATACCGTATTGAAAGAGGGAGATGACTGTTCAGGAAAAGTACTGTTGGTTTACGGGCCTAAGGCGGCCACAGTGACAGATCTGACAGGAGCGTCAAAGAGTGAAGAGGGGCCGGTACGTATATGTACGTCCCCGGTGTAAAGTACGGTGTGCGGGAAACGGCTCTGGAAACAGAGAGCCGATAAGTGAAGTGAAGTCAAGTGAGGTAAAGTGTATTGAAGTGCGGTGTACTGCGGAGGCCGTCAGGTGGACGGTGAAGAGAATAAAACTTGGACCTGTTGTACCCGATATCTGCCTCCATCGTGTCTCTGTTACATCTCTGCGCGGCAAGAGAGGGACCACCCCCCCGTCCGGCCCACCGACCCTACATTTGGCGTAGTCGGCAGGATCGCCACCGCTAATACGTCATCTTTTGCGGCAGACCTGCCCCAAGAAATGGAAAGAGACTCAGACTATACTGCTTGGATTACAAATACCTGTGGAATACAAATTACCCACCTGTGGATTACAATTTGGGAGCGCTGTGGCGTATCTGCATCACCAGCAGAAGATCCGGGGAGGTACCAGAACTGGTGCAAGATGGCGGTGATGCTTCAGCGCAGAGGAGAGGTCCAGGTGTTCACAGTTGTTCAGAATGGACTGGGACCCCCTCCAAGGTACCCCAAAGAGAAGCGGTATGTGCCCGGAGAACAACGCTTCTATATATTGGACCCTGACAGGTGGGTGGAGAGGCCTGCTGACGCCCCGCCCCACAGAGGGAGTGACACAGAAGAAAAGCTTGGGTGCGGCTGCTTGGCGCCATTCGATTGCTGCCCACCGGACGGTATGAGACACTGCAGATATTGGGGCATCGGCCGCCTGGAGTGGCAATGGCGGTGGGAGACTGAGCTGCGCCAGAAGACGTCATCCTCAGGTCCACGGGCAGGAAGCGGAGCCTGTGCGGAACCGGTGCGGAACCAGAAGGAGCGGCCGCCATTGATACCGGCAGAGAACTTCCCCACGGAGAACCTGAGCCTGGAGGCTGGGCCCGCTGAACAACGAGTTGAGGAGCGGAGACTGCGGGAGGAGCCGCGTGGTGACGTGACGAAGGCCGCAGCGCCGGGGAAGGTGAGAGTCCCCTCGGCCCTGCTGATGGCTTCACAAGCGGCCCCCACCATTCTGTCGTGGCACGCAGCCTCCAGAGTATCGGAGGGTCTGGCCGCGGAGGGCTCTATGGTGTACGCGGAGTTGAGCGAGGCCCCGGCCCACGTCCCTGAGTCATCCCACCCGGAGTCATCAGCGCGGAGCTCAGTTACACAAGACGCGGCTGTGCTTCCCCGGCCTGTTACAGTTCCATCACGAGAACTGACCGTCACCCCGGCTCTGTTGGAGGTTTTGGATGCGGCCTACCCGGCGGCCGCGGCTGTGACGGCGCTAGAACCGGCTGCGGCCTGCTTGGCGGGCCCTGTGACTCAGTCCCCCGGAAACACGGCTGCTCCCATCCGCCACCCGGCCCCAGCGGCTGCTGGGCCGCAGATATCATCGGCCGCCTCTGCCCCGCACTCTTTTTTGGCAAAGTCCCACCCACTGGACTCTGGGACTGGCGCAGCACCCTCCGTTTGGGTAGCGGAGGTGATCAAGCAGAAGAAGGTCCGGGAGCAGGAGGTATGGAGCCTGCTCCACTCAAAGGGGGAGGCTGGCATGGTGGTGGAAAGGTCTCGGGGAGGGCTGGTGTATACCAACGTTGAGAGGGGGTACGGTTTTATCCGTGACAAAACTGGCCAAAAGGTGTATGTGAATGTAGCCTCCATACGTCATGGCCGGGCTCTGAAAGAAGGGGACTTCGTCTCCTACTATAAAGAATACTGCCCCCGCGGATATTATGCGGTGGCAGTACTGGCAGAGCCCGAGCAAAGCGACCCCCCGTGAAAAGGACTTATATGGACACTCTCGGTTCCCCCCAGAAGTTCCACGTCTGTGGAGCCCTCACCTCTGACCACTAAGAGTGGGAAAGACAGTCAGGAGTTTGATGCACCATTATGCAGGTCCTATGGACAACTACGCTGAGAAAGAATTTTGTTGGTGTTATCTGTTATTTTGTTTTCTCTCTTTCTATCTTTCTCTTCTCTGTGTCCCTAGTAAAGAAAAATGTGCGAAAATATGTTTGCCTGACAAAGCGGGGATATGAAGAAACGAGAGAGTGTCCAGGTCCAAGGAAGGGGGGAGGAGAACTTGTGATGTTTTACTGTTGTATGTTGAGTTTTGAAGCAATAAGAAAATGAAAAAAAATATATAAAAATGGGGTACTTGTGATGTTGTACAGTTATTTTGTTGTATAATATGCACAAGTAAATGCAACAGGTCCGGGTAAGAGAAGGTCTGAGGGACCAAAGGGAAGTGTAAGATCCGAAAGGGGTCTATGTGTGGAGAAGGTCTGGGAGACCGAGATGCCGACCATGACATGTAACTGAAAGAAAGGTAAAAGAGATGGAAGACATGTGAAAGAATGCCATCCTAGGTCAGGTCCCCGACACCATGGATACCCCGGAAGGAGGAAGGTGGACACCGGCAATGATCTGGTAGGTGTGAGGCCTCAATCATGGCATACCAGACAGTGGAAGGTGACAGTAGGGGAGAGTAGGGGAAGGTACATGCCATAGAGAGAAAATGGGTGTACCTAGCCCAATTTGGAAGATGTTGTCATGAGGCGTGCGCGCTGGCGAGTAGCAGTATTCTGCTCGGAGCATGGTGCTCCCAGTTTGGTTCGGCCCCTGCAGGTAGTGGGTTTGGCCCAACAGCTGGTCCGACAACAGAGTGTAGGTGAAGCTTCAGAACGACAAAGGCAGGGATTACAATTGTCGAGGACGACAATAGACAAAGGAAGGGAGAGTGTAGGGAAGGTGACCTGATGGATGGACGGATATGTTAGAATGGGGAAAGTTAGGTTTGCACAGTTTAGATAGGTGTCAGTTAATACAGTGGGGAAACAGTTGAGAAAGTGTAGTGGACGTGCAGTAACTTGGGTTGACCATTAGAGGGCAGGGAGGAGTGTGAGCAAAGGACTTGACATCAGCTTAGGGCTTAGGAAACCGTTGGTCATGGGGGCGGAGTTACAGGGAACCGGGAATGGTATAAATACTGAAGGAGGGTTCCAGAAGGTTCCAGTCCCCAGGGGGAGCTCGAGTGACAGGAGGACTGCGACAGTTTGTGCACTCTGAGGAAAACCAAACCAGGGGGACTGAGGAGAGAGAACGTCAGGGGGGTGGTCCTGACAGGAAGATACCGCAGTAGAGAGGAGGCACCGAGGTAAAGCATACCGTATTGAAAGAGGGAGATGACTGTTCAGGAAAAGTACTGTTGGTTTACGGGCCTAAGGCGGCCACAGTGACAGATCTGACAGGAGCATCAAAGAGTGAAGAGGGGCCGGTACGTATATGTACGTCCCTGATGTAAAGTACGGTGTGCGGGAAACGGCTCTGGAAGCGGAGAGCCGATAAGTGATGTGAAGTCAAGTGAGGTAAAGTGTATTGAAGTGCGGTGTACTGCGGAGGCCGTCAGGTGGACGGCAAAGAGAATAAAACTTGGACCTGTTGTACCCGATATCTGCCTCCATCGTGTCTCTGTTACATCTCTGCGCGGTAAGAGAGGGACCACCCCCCAGTCCGGCCCATTGACCCTACAACGGCTCCTTAGCCTGAAGTCACAATGCATAGAAGCAGTCAGTCAAGCAGGACTAGGTGGCGCGGGACGTGGAATGTACATTAATTAATGTACATTCCTTTTATGTAATATTAACTGTTTTGGTCAAATTCCTAGTACAATGACCAGTTCCAGGAAAGATCTACTTTTTATTTGCAGAACCGTTTTCCATCTATCATTATTGACCCTTTTATTTTTTTCAAATTGGGAAACACACAAAATGTGCAGTTACCTGGAGACCTTTTTCCACAGCTGAGACTGGAAATATGAATGTTACAGATCTTTCGGGAGGCAGATAGAGTCCCGTGCTTCTCCATGCATCTTTACCTGGATGTAAAATAGGGTAATTTTTTTCTCTCTGTAATATAATGTATGCAAGCACACATATATACAGTTCTGGCAAAAATGAAGAGACCACTGCACAGTTTTATAAAAATCTTCATGTCTGACAGCCATTCTATTCCAGTGTCAGTTGAATAGCAACCAGAGGACATCTCATTCTATTTACCGTATATACTTGCGTATAAGCTGAGATTTTCAGCCCATTTTTTGGGGCTGAAAGTCCCCCTCTTGGCTTATACGCGAGTCATATACGCAAGGGGATCGGCGGGGGAGGGGGAGCGGGGGTGTCAGATCATACTGACCCCCTGACGCATCTCTGCAGCCCCCCTGCTTCTCCCGGTCTCAGGCTCCTTCCTTCAGCGGCACGTGGTACCACTCATTAAAGTCATGAATATGCGCATATTCATGTCTTTAATGAGTGGTACCACGTGACCGCTAAAGAAAGGAAGGGAGACCATGGAGAAGCGGGGCTGCAGAGACGGCGCCAGGAGGGGTTAAGTATATACGATATTCACCTGTCCTGGGTCCATCGCTGCTCGCCGCTGTCTCCCGGGTCCTCTGTCAGTAACGTTCAGACAGCAGAGGGCGCGATGACGTAGCAGCGATGGACCCCATAAAAGAAGAAGGGAGAAGGGAGGCAGTGGACCACAGCACCCATCGGACCAAGACCGGTCCGCCCCTGGGTGAGTATAATCTAAGTCCTTTTTCTTATCTTTCAGGTTACATTGGGGGCTTATCTACAGCATTACAGGATGCTGTAGATAAGCCCCTGATGTCGGTGCTGGCAGCTGATAGGTGAAAAATAGGGTGACAGATTCCCTTTAAGCTTTAATTAGCCTGCAAAATGTTAACTATATTTTTTGTTATTACTGCTAGGCATAAAAAGATACTTTACCTTCATTTGTAGCATCAATCTGTACTGTTACAACATCTGTATCAGCGCATTGGAAATTACATAACTTTGGATCATCCAGACAGCTCACTTCAAAGGCCAAGCTCATGATGAAAGCATCTATGGAGGAGTTTTTCACTGGATTCTCTTTACTAACATTAGGTAAAGTACATCCGTGTACCAAATCGGCAAGCTCTTTTTTTATTGATGAAATTAGTGGACTTGCTGGCAACTTTAAAAAATTTGCCACATCATTTCTGAACTGGATTAACCAAGAGCTCAAGGGTGGTTTTGGCTCTGCCCCACTCTTAACATCTCTTAAGAGTTGATACAATGCTCTGAGAAATTTATATGTGTAAGCTGCTGTTTGAGGATCCAATGCTCGATACACTTTTCGCTGAATTGTCCTGGATAGAATGGTGATTCCAAATTTGTTAATGATCTTATTGCCAGGATATTGAGAAACCACATCTGGATTTGAGTAGGACCAGTACCAAGCTTGTCCACCAATAAGAAGACTTCCTCCTTCTGCCACAAACTGCTGAATTTTTTCTCCCTCATTATCATTGTACGCTCCACAACAATACACACTGAGTTCTGGATCCAAATCAGATATTACATAAGGTAAGCCTTCATTCTCTAAGACTTCAGAAAGGACTTTCAAACTTTTATTAACACCGATCTTTCCATTTCTACCTGTGCCTAACCAAGATAATGCGTTCATGAAAAAAGTCTTAAGTTCAGGTTTATCGAAATATGATTCATGACCCTCAACAACAACTCGTCCCCTGCCATAAAACGCGGCACCAGCAAAGCACTGAAAGTCATCAGTCATTCCAACTGGAAATGTCAGCGGTCCATGAAGTAAAATTTCTGAAGGAATACTTGGTCCCATGAGGTCCAAATTGGTTACATCTTGCAGAAAAGTATTTTGTTCTGCTGAAAAGTCCACACTGTAAATAGAGAATCATTACAAAGAACAGCACATTTAACACATTTTTCTGAAAAATTTCAACCAAAGTAATGTATTGAGTATATAAACATGTTCCAATCTTGAGTGAGCAGTCCATTTTATTTGATTTTTTTTTTTTAATTTATTGACTTACAACATATTTGCAGGTATTTAGGTATAGAGGATGCCGACGCAGCACTACCACCAAAACCCTGGTGCCTAACAAGTTCCATAAGCCCATCTGCTACATAAAAATTTACTAGTGATATAATTGGAATATGGTATATGAGGAGCTCAGCTGCATATTTTACTTTGGGACCCAGGATCTCTAAGCAAGAATCTGAATTACAAAAATGATTATTCAAAGCATCAATAAATCTAGAAATGAATGATAACAAAGTGATACATAGTAACATACATAGTTTTGAAGGCTGAAGGAAGACCTTATGTCCATCTAGTTCAGCCTATTTTTAGTGCAGCTGTTCTGCATTGTTGATCCTGGGGAAGGCAAAAAACCCACAGAGTAGAAGCCAATTTTCTCCATAGGGAAAATAATTCCTTCTCCTAAGCTGGGTCAACCATCTACCTATAATATTATGTTATTCGTAACCTTTCATTCCTTCCATTCCTTTCTTAAATTCATTCAGTGAGTTGGCCATCACCACTTCCTCAGGAAGAGAATTCCAGAGCCTCACTGCTCTTACCGTGAAGAACCCTCTTCTATGCTGGTGCAGAAATTGTCTTTCCTCCAAACGAAGAGAATGCCCCCTTGTTCTTGTCACAGTCTTTGGTACAAACAGTTCATTGGAGAGATCTCTGTATTGCCCTCTGATATACTTGTACATATATATTAGGTCTCCCCTAAGTCTTCTCTTTTCTAGAGAAAATAGACCTAATTTTGATAACCTTTCTGGGTATTGTAGTGAACCAACTCCATTTATCATTTTAGTAGCCCGCCTTTGAACCCTTTCAAGTTCAGTAATGTCTTTCTTTTGCACCGGCGTCCAAAATTGCACACAATACTCTAAGTGTGGTCTGACGAGTGATTTGTACAGAGGGAGAATTATGTTTTTATCTCGTGTCCCCAGACCTCTTCTAATGCATCCCATGATCCTATTTGCTTTGGTGGCAGCTGCCTGACACTGGGCACTCCAATTTAGCTTCTTATTGACTAAGATGCCTAAGTCTTTTTCCATGTCTGATTTCCCCAGCAGTTTCCCATTTAGTAAGTAATTGTAGCATCTGTTTCTCCTTCCCATGTGCATAACCTTTCACTTATCTGTGTTAAACCTCATTTGCCATTTTTCAGCCCAATTCTCCAATTTACTCAAATCTGTCTGTAGTTGCAAACTGTCCTCCTTTGTGTTAACTACCTTACATAGTTTTGTATCATCTGCAAATACTGATGTTTTACTGTGTAAGCCATCCACTAGATCATTAATAAATATATTAAATAGTAGGGGGCCCAATACAGAATCCTGATAAATATAGATCACCTTTGTTTGTAGTTTTATTTGCTTTTTTTTAGGAACATGGATCTCTTCTATTTTTGGCATATAAATGTTTGAAGTGTAGAACTTATTGGAAGGGTTGAGTATAGCTATGTTGAGTTGTACAGCAGACATAGTTGGGTGCTCCTGTTGCAGCCAGCTTCTCACATCCAGATGCAAGTTTTTAAAATGGATCAGGCACATGGCTGAGCTCCTGATATATACAGACATTTCTTTTTTCTACTACAATATACACTAAATGGCCACTTTATTAGAGTCATCTATCTATTAGAAGGTTGTTCTTCATTTGTTTTTCAAAACTCTGTAGAACTAGGGTCTGTGAAACCAAGGAATGCAAAAAAAACTCATGATCTTCTTTCTAGAAAAAGTTCATAACTATAAGAGTCTTGTAGAAACTAAAGTAATTCCAGCAGGAACCAGATCCAAGAATTTATACAAATAGTCATTTAAATCCACAAATACATCTCACTAATCACCATTTGTGAGGTTAAAATGTCTGGCAGACACATTTCAGGTACATGTCCTTAATCATTGCACTAGACCGATTAAGATACAGCGTGTTTTGTCATATCCTGACATACCAGCTAACTTGATAGGACCAATTCCTGAGGAGACCCAAAGAAAAGGTCAGGTATAATTAAACCAGGTCTTACTCATAATGATAGATCAGGTCTTGCCTGACGTTCATACCTGGTGATGATCATGTTTTAGGTATGCACATCCACCATGTTTCTCTGTTAATTTTTTTTTCTTATGTTCACCTCCTCTATGAGGTTGCTTAATGTTATGTATACGCCACTAGGTTCAGATAGGGGCGGAAAAGGTCTCAAGAATTCTTTGGAACTCAGGGGGAACCGTTACTCAGGGTGACCATCTACTGCAGCTTCCTCAGGCACAAGATGGATCCACTTGCTCACACAGATACAACTAATAGAGGCCTCATGAACACGAACAGTGTAGTTTAATGTCACAGCACATTCAGTACAATTCAAGCCTCTTAAGCACAGGCTTTATAATAGTACAGCTGCTTCTTAGAGGCACATTGACTAACAGTCTCTTTTGTTAGCACAGTTCAGCATAGATCAAGACTTTATAAAAAAAGGCACAGCAGTACACAGCATTTCTGCTAGCACAGTGAGATGGAGGAGGGGGAAGGGTTTGCTGAGGGAAATTATCCCTGTAACACAACTTCTTATCATACTTATCTTCCTGCTCCTGATAGACTTTCTCAAGTCGCAGTATAGGGGTCGCCCAGCTCCACTCTGTAATGGAATCCTGTGTCCCTATGGTTCACTTGCCTGACCATATTTAAGAGACAGATTATACACAACTCATGACTTTTGGCTGCTGCCAGAATGTAAACAAGTTTCCCACAATCCCTCTGGGGCTCTACTAACTACTCCCTGCCTCTTGTGACTGTGCTAACCCCTCTAGTTGCTGGATGCTTTTGAAGCAACAGCAATTAGCACTATTTCTGCATGTCCCATTAACCCTTTGTAGTCTAAAGGGAGGAGCATCACCATTATGCACTGTTGCAAAATGCTTTGATGCTGCAGAGATTTTAAAAATTAATTTATTCACTGCATCTGACAAGTGTCTCCTTATCCTGATTTTTAACCCCTTCACCCCCAAGGGTGGTTTGCACGTTCATGACCGGGCCAATTTTTACAATTCTGACCACTGTACCTTTATGAGGTCATAACTCTGGAACGCTTCCATGGATCCCAGTGATTCTGACATTGTTTTCTCGTGACATATTGTACTTCATGTTAGTGGTAAAATTTCATTCAAATAACTTGCGTTTATTTGTGAGAAAAATGGAAATTTGGCGAAAATTTTGAAAATTTCACAATTTTCCAACTTTGAATTTTTATGCCCTTAAATCACAGAGATACGGCACACAAAAAGCTTGATAACTAACATTTCCCACATGTTTACTTTACATCAGCACAATTTTGGAACCAAAATTTTTTTTTGTTAGGAAGTTATAAGGGTTAAAAGTTGACCAGCGATTTCTCATTTTTACAACACCATTTTATTTTTAGGACCACATCACATTTGAAGCCACTTTGAGGGGTCTATATGATAGAAAATACCCAAAAGTGACACCATTCTAAAAACTGCACCCCTTAAAGTGCTCAAAACCACATTCAAGAAGTTTATTAACCCTTTAGGTGCGTCACAGGAATTTTTTTGAATATTTAAAAAAAAATGAACATCTAACTTTTTTTCATAAAAAAAATACTTCAGGTTCAATTTTTTTTATTTTACCAAGGGTAACAGGAGAAATTGGACTGCAAAAGTTATTGTGCAATTTGTCCTGAGTACGCAGATACCTGATATGTGAGGGGGAACCACTGTTTCGGTGCATGGCAGAGCTCAGAATGGAAGGAGCGCCGTTTGACTTTTTCAATGCAAAATTGGCTGGAATTCAGATTGGACGCCGTGTCACGTTTGGAGAGTCCATGATGTACCTAAACAGTGGAAACCCCCTACAAGTGACCCCATTTTGGAAACTAGACCCCCCAAGGAACTTATCTAGATATGTGGTGAGAACTTTGAACCCACAAGGGCTTTACAGAAGTTTATAACGTACAGCGGTACAATTAAAAAATCATATTTTTTCCACAAAAATGATCTTTTCACCCCAATTTTTATTTTCCCAAGGGTAACAGGACCCTAAAAGTTATTGTGCAATTTGTCCTGAGTACGCTGATACCCCACATGTGGGGGTAAACCACTATTTGGGCGCATGGCAGAGCTCGGAAGGGAAGCAGTGCCATTTGACGTTTTTGGCTGGAATTGAGATCGGACACCATGTTGCGTTTGGAAAACCCCTGATGTACCAAAACAATGGAAACCCCCCACAAATGACACCATTTTGGAAACTAGACCCCCTAAGGAACTTATCTAGATGTGTGGTGAGAACTTTGAACCCCCATGGGCTTCACAGAAGTTTATAACATAAAGCCATACAATTAAAAAATCATATTTTTTCCACAAAAATGATCTTTTCACCCTCAATTCTTATTTTTCCAAGGGTAACAGGACCCTAAAAGTTATTGTGCAATTTGTCCTGAGTACGCTGATACCCCACATGTGGGGGTAAACCACTATTTGGGCGCATGGCAGAGCTCGGAAGGGAAGCAGCGCCATTTAACGTTTTTGGCTGGAATTGAGATCGGACACCATGTCGCGTTTGGAAAACCCCTGATGTACCAAAACAGTGGAAACCCCCCACAAATGACACCATTTTGGAAACTAGACCCCCTAAGGAACTTATCTAGATGTGTGGTGAGAACTTTGAACCCCCATGGGCTTCACAGAAGTTTATAACATAAAGCCATACAATTAAAAAATCATATTCTTTCCACAAAAATGATCTTTTCACCCTCAATTCTTATTTTTCCAAGGGTAACAGGACCGTAAAAGTTATTGTGCAATTTGTCCTGAGTATGCTGATACCCCACATGTGGGGGTAAACCACTATTTGGGCGCATGGCAGAGCTCGGAAGGGAAGCAGCGCCATTTGACGTTTTTGGCTGGAATTGAGATCGGACATCATGTCGCGTTTGGAAAACTCCTGATGTACCAAAACAGTGGAAACCCCCCACAAATGACACCATTTTGGAAACTAGACCCCCTAAGGAACTTATCTAGATGTGTGGTGAGCACTTTGACCCCCCCAGTGCTTCACAGAAGTTTATAATGCCCGGGCGTAAAAATAAAAAATTCGTATTTTTTCCACAAACATGATCTTTTAGTCACCATTTTTTTATTTTCCCAAGGGTACCAGGAGAAATTGGACCCCAAAAGTTGTTGTCCAATTTGTCCTGAGTATGCTGATACCCCATATGTGGGAGAAAACTACTGTATGGGCACACGTCGGGGCTCGGAAGGGAAGTAGTGACGTTTTGGAATGCAGACTTTGATGGAATGGTCTGCGGGTGTCATGTTGCCTTTGGAGAGCCCCTAATGTACCTAAACAGTGGAAACCCCCCACAAATGACACCATTTTGTAAACTAGACCCCCCAAGGAACTTATCTAGATGTGTGGTGAGCACTTTGAAGCCCCCAGTGCTTCACAGAAGTTTATAACGCCCGGGCGTGAAAATAAAAAATTCGTATTTTTTCCACAAACATGACCTTTTAGTCACCATTTTTTTATTTTCCCAAGGGTACCAGGAGAAATTGGACCCCAAAAGTTGTTGTCCAATTTGTCCTGAGTATGCTGATACCCCATATGTGGGAGAAAACTACTGTATGGGCACATGTCGGGGCTCGGAAGGGAAGTAGTGACGTTTTGGAATGCAGACTTTGATGGAATGGTCTGCGGGTGTCATGTTGCCTTTGGAGAGCCCCTAATGTACCTAAACAGTGGAAACCCCCCACAAGTGACCCCATTTTGAAAACTAGACCCACTAAGGAACTTATCTAGATGTGAGGTGAGCACTTTGAACCCCCAAGAGCTTCACAGAAGTTTATAATGCCAGGGCATGAAAATAAAAAAATCGTATTTTTTCCAGAAACATGATCAATTAGTCCCCAATTTTTTCATTTTCCCAAGGGTAACAGGAGAAATTGGACCCCCAAAAGTTGTTGTCCAATTTGGCCTGAGTACGCTGACACCCCATATGTGGGAGAAAACTACTGTATGGACACACGTCGGGGCTCGTAAGGGAAGCAGTGACGTTTTGGAATGCAGACTTTGATGGAATGGTCTGCGGGTGTCATGTGCGTTTGGAGAGTCCCTGATGTACCTAAACTATTGGAACTCCCCACAAGTGACCCCATTTTGGACACTAGACCCCCCACGGAACTTATCTAGATGTGTGGTGAGCACTTTGAACCCCCAAGTGCTTCACAGAAGTTTATAACACTCGGACGTGAAAATAAAAAAATCATTTTTTTCCACAAAAATGATATTTTTGCCCCCAATTTTTTATTTTCCTAAGGGTAACAGGAGAAATTGGACCCCAAAAATTGTTTTGCAATTTGTCCTGAGTAGGTTGATACCCTACATGTGGGGTAAAACACTGTTTGGGCGCATGGCAGAGCTTGGAAGGGAAGGAGCACCATTTGACTTTTTTAACTCAGAATTGGCTGGAATTGAGATCAGACGCCATGTTGCATTTGGAGAGCCCCTGATGTGCCCAAACAGTGGAAACCCCCCAATTATAACTCCAACCCTAACCCCAACACACCCCTAACCCTAATCTGAGCCCTAACCCTAGCCCTAACCCTAGCCCTAACCCTAACCCTAGCCCTAACCCTAGCCCTAACCCTAGCCCTAACCCTAACCCTAGCCCTAACCCTAGCCCTAACCCTAACCCTAACGGGAAAATGGAGATAAATACTTTTTTTTTAATTTTATTATTTTTCCCTAACTAAGGGGGTGATAACGGGGGGTTTGATTTACTATTTATGGCGGTTTTTATATTTGCCAGCTGTCGCACGCTAAAAGACGCTTTTTATTGTAAAAATAGTTTTTGCATCACCACATATTGAGAGCTATAATTTTTCCGTATTTTGACCCACCGAGTCATGTGAGGTCTTATTTTTTGCGGGATGCGTTGACGTTTTTATTGGTACCATTTTTGGGCACGTGACATTTTTTGATCGCTTTTTATTCCTATTTTTGGGACACAGAATGAACAAAAACCAGCGTTTCATGAATTTCTTTTGGGGGGGTGCGTTTACACTGTTCCGCGTGCGGTAAAATTGATAAAGCGGTTTTATTCTTCGGGTCAGTACGGTTACAGCGATACCTCATTTATGTCATTTTTTTATGTTTTTGTCGGTTTTATGCAATGAAAACTATTTTATATTTATAAATAATTATTTTTGCATCACTTTATTCTGCGAGCTATAACTTTTTTATTTTTTCGCTGATGATGCTGTGTGGTGGCTCGTTTTTTGCGGGACAAGGTGATGTTTTCAGCGGTACCATGGATATTTATATGCGTCTTTTTGATCGCGCGTTATTACACTTTTTGTTTGGCGGTATGATAATAAATCATTATTTTTTGCTTCGTTTTTTATTTTTATTTTTTAAGGGGTTCGCTAAAGGGGTTAACTAATGGGACAGTTTTATAGGGCGGGTCTTTACGGATGCGGCGATACCTAATATGTGTACTTTTATTGTTTTTTTTTTTATTATTTCCAAAAAATGGATTTATTGGGGGAATATTTTTTTTTTTTCTCTAATTTATTTGGCGATTTTTTTTTAATTATTTTAACACTTTTTTTTTTTTTTTTTTTTACTTTATTAAATAGTCCCAAGTGGGACATCACTGTCCTGTGACAGATCGCTGATCTGTCACATCACAGATCACTGTGACAGATCAGCGATCTGACACAGGCACTGCAGAAGGCTTCCTCATGCCTGCGCTTTGCAGGCACTGAGGAAGCCAGCTTCCTCAGGCCCCCGAAGGCCCCCGTCGCCATCTTGGATTCGGGGGCCTGGAGGAAAGGAGCCCCCCGCAGCAGCGCTGCACATTGCGCTGCCGTGGGGGGCTCAGGGAAGCACGGAGGGAGCCCCCTCCCTGCCGATGCTTCCCTTTAACCCCCGGTACACCCCGATCATGTTTGATCGCGGTGTGCAAGGGGTTAACGTGTCGGGGGCGGTCCGTGACCGCCCCTGACACATTGTGCCGGGTGTCAGCTGGTCGCGCTAGACGTGCTATCCCGTCCATGGGCATAGGGGCCCGGGTCCCATGGACGGGATAGTACGTCTCATGTCAGGAAGGGGTTAAAGAGGCTGGTAGTGCAGCCCATATATTGTAAATTACAATGGGTACAGGTAATTAAATAAACAATATCTGAGCTATTGCAATTAGTGTACGTGTATATGTGGCGCCCCTGAGGTTTCAGTCACCACAGAGGTACTGCACCTTCTCCTAAGGTGTAGTGCCCTACCATCCAGGTAAGGTGGGAACTCCTTCCACATTCCAACACCTGCACCCACACACAGGATAGTTCAGCAGGGACCCATCCAGGCTTTATGCTGGAAAGGTCATAGGGTGCCTTTTGTGGTCCCTGGCTTCATAACACAAGAGGTGCTGGGGAGGCAGGTGGAGTTAGATATAAAAGAGAGGGAAGGTGTAGGATTTCAGGTCAGTCTGACAGAAGGTCAGTCTGGGGTGAGTCCCAGAGAGAGAGCAGGCTGACAGCAGGTCAGCCTGAGAGAAGCTCAAGGAGGAGGAAGGCAGTCAGTCAGGAGAGGCTGAGGACTGGTCTTAGTGGAACGAGCTCCCTAGAGAATGAAGAGAAGGAGAAAGAGACGTAGACTGAAGACTACAGATTCCATAAGAGAGATAGAACAGAACGGAACGAAGGAGAATAGAAGGACGGTGGGAAGCAGGTTGAGAAAGAGAGAGAACCCTTCCAGTCCAGAAAGCGCAAAGGCCGGGGCCCGGTCCCCGAGGTTGATTGGATCTTTATGTCCGGCAACAGACACCGGAGGAGTAGTGAGCCGCTAACGCCTTGCTCCCATCATAGACTTGGGACACAACAGCAACTGAATAGAGAGCCGGGATGCAGAGTGGAGTCCCCGAAGCAGGCTACAGCTGTCTGTCATACAAGTAAAGACTAGGAACACCTAGAGAGAGGCATTCCAGGGTGACTGAGTACTGGAGTGCTTTACACCAAAAGGCGCATTGGAGGAGTCGTTCAGTAAGGTACATGTTGGCGGAGTGTGGAAGGGAGAATCCTATCCTGACCTGGAGAACACAGTAGGGAGGCAGGCAGTTGTGTGAACTGCAAACAGTGAGTAAAGCTTTGGAACCGCATACTCGGGTGTCCTCCAGTTATTCCAGCACCACACCTGTGTACCAGCCTCCATACAGTGTGTATTCTTGCCTTTAAACCTCAGGGCATTTTTTTGTGCTGCTGCCGTGCTGCGTTCACATAATCAGAGTAAATAGTACGCATGCACGGTACTGCACAACTGACACGCAGCCAGCACCGCTGTCTTGTGTGGTGTCTGGGGTGCGTATTCTTGCCTTAAACCTCAGGGCAGTTTTTTTGTGCTGCTGCCATGCTGTGTTCACATTGAATAGCTCGCAAGGTACTGCACAACTGATAAGCAGCCAGCATCGCTGTCTTGTGTGGTGTCTGGGGTGCATATTCTTGCCTTAAACCTCAGGGCAATTTTTTAGTGGCAGTACTGCTGTCTTGTGTGGTAACTGGAGTGCGTAATCTCACCTTAAACCTCAGGACATTTTTTTTCTGCTGCTGCGATACTGTTTGTAAAACACAAAGCAGTACTAGGCTGTAGTGCTACCTTCCACAAAGCACTAACTGCTCCTTGTTCCCCAATATCTGCACCTAAACATCTGCAGCTATGGCAGAAAAATCCAAAATTCCTAAAAAGGCTGTTGTGAAGGGACAGGGACGTGGACGTGGGGTCGTTGGTGCCCAACAAGGCACAGAGTCTGGGAGATTGAAGAAGGTTGATGCATCTAGTTTCCTGGCGAAATTTCCCAGTCTGGAACATAAATGGGCCTGGAAGCCAGAAGAACAAGAGCAGATACTGTCTTGGATGACTGATAAGGCCTCCATGAAATGTTCTAGCAGCACCCAATCGTCCATGACAAAACAGTCTACTGTCCATACAGATAACGCTGGGTCATCCTATTCTCAACCTGTTCCTAGTTCACCACCTGGTCAGGAGTCACAGGAAACATTTGACCCTAACCTTGGTCACTCCGAGGATCTGTTTGGTCCATTTTCTTTCTTTGCCTCTGGCCTCTCACCGTGCGACATTGAAGAGGAACGTGAGAGGGTATCGTCTGTTGAAGATGGCCAAATATTTGAAACCCCACGTCCAGAAGAAAGCCACTTTCATCCACGTGATATACCAGGTGAAGAGGTGGAGGCTGATGGTGATGACACACAGTTGCCATCTGTCCAGTCGCCAATATCAACACGGAAGGAGAATGATATGTATGACGAGGTGGTCGATGATGAGACCACCGATCCGACCTGGGCCGTTGGTACGCATAGCCAGCACAGCAGCACAGAGGATGAAGGCGGATACGTAGCACCAACAAAGGCACCAAGGGCTATTGGTTTGAGCAGAGTGCAAAGTGTGTCAACTGTTGCCAAGAGCAATCCCTCCTCGCTCCAAGTCAAGGCAAGGGTGCGTTCAGCTGCTGTCTGGAAATTTTTTTCCGATAGTCCTTCTGAACCAAATGTTGTTATCTGTAGCATCTGCCATAGGAAGCCGAGCAGGGGCCAGGGCAAAGGCAACCAAAGCACCACCAGTATGCGGAAACACATGGCAACCAAGCACCATAGTCGGTGGGCTGAACAATAGGGTTCCAAATCAGTGTCTGCGACTGCTGGTCAAACCACTGCCATGTCGCCTGTGATATGGCCTCACCAGTCTGCTGGGCAGGAAGCAGGTGATCATCATACCTCTTGCTCACAAGCTGCGGTTGCACAGACACAGGCCACAACGAGCTCATCCACTTGTTTGTCCCAGGAAAGCGTCCAATTGTCCGTGCCCCAGATGTATGAAAGGAGGCGTAAATACCAAGCCACGCACCCACAAGCACAAATACTGAACGCGCCCATTGCCAAGTTGCTAGCCGTGGAGATGTTGAAATTTAGGCTTGTGGGGACACAGTCTTTCCGTGATCTTTTGGCTGTGGCTGCCCCACGATACTTGGTTCCCAGCTGGCACTATTTTTCCCAGTGTGCTGTCCCCGCGTTACACCAGCACGTCTTAAACAATCTAAAGCATGCTCTCACTAACGTCGTAACTGGGAAGGTCCATCTTACAACAGACACGTGGACAAGTACTTGTGGCCAGGGACAATACATCTCTGTCACGGCACACTGCGTCAAACTGGTGGAGGGTGGGACAAAGTCTCAAACTGGACCATCAACACATATCCTACCCACGCCACGAATAGCGGGCCCAACCTCAATCAAGGTTTCCGCCTCATCATATACATCCAGTCTCCCCTCTTCCTCCTCCTCCGCCTTGTCATCCTATGCTGAATTACCCTCCACATCACTCCCAAGTTGCGAGCTGTGCAGCAGCGCATCGGCAAAGCGACAAAACGCTCTGCTGAAGCTGATCTGCTTAGGTGACACACCACACACTGCAGCAGAGCTTTGGCAAGGAATAAAACAACAGACCGATCAGTGGCTCTCCCCACTGCAACTCCAACCTGGTCTGGTTGTCTGCGACATTGGGCGTAACCTGGTGACAGCTTTAAAGCTCGGAAAGCTGGTACACGTGCTATGCATGGCTCACATGCTGAACTTGTTGGTGCAGAAATTTATAAAAACATACCCGGACTTGCCGTACCTACTTGAGAAGGTGCGCCGTATTTGCGCCCATTTCCGCCACTCCTCAACCGCTGTTGCCGGTCTTGCAGCGCTTCAAAAGCAATTTAATTTGCCAAACCACAGACTCATTTGCGACCTGTCAACACGGTGGAACTTAACATATCATATGTTGGCAAGGGTAAGTGAGCAGCAGAGTGCACTTTCTGAATACCAGCTTAAACATGCCCGTCACACTGAGACTCAGCCAAGTCACATAACAACTGTCGAGTGGGTGTGGATCGCTGATATTTGTGAGGTGCTTGATAACTTTGAGTACTGCACCAAGCTTGTGAGCGGTGATCAGGCTATTATCAACGTAACCATCCCTATGTTCTGTCTGCTGAAAAAATCACTGCAGAATCAAAAAATGGAATCTTTGCGTGCCCAGCGGCTGGGTATGGAGTAAGATTTCGCAATGGGTGATCCTACCCAGCCCAGCCAATATCATCAGGTAACATTGGGGGGATGAAGAGGATGATGAAAATGAGGAGGGAGAGGACTTCTTTTTCAGTGGTACCGAGGGGACACGTCATGCCACAGAGGGGAATCTAAACCCCAGCTTCATGTCTGTCCAGCATGGGTGGGCTGAAGAGGAGGAGGTGGAGGAGGAGAGTCAGTGTGAGGAGAGGATGGGTATTGTTCCTCCTTCAGGGGTCAAAGAAAATTTGCCTCTATGCAGCTTTGGCACACATGGCACACTTCATATCTGACTGTCTGTGCCAAGACCCTCGCGTAATTCACATTTTCAATAGCAACCTATACTGGTTGGCCACCTTTCTAGACCAAAAGTACAAGGACAAATTTCCTTCGCTACTGTTGTAGTCACCAAGGGGTTTCAAAATGGAATCCTTCAAGAAGGCCATTGTCGATAATTTGATGGCAACAGCACCCTCAGACACCACTGCTAGCAGAGATACCAGCTCTGTGCAACAGAATGCATTAATGGGGAGAAATACGCCAAGCAGGTCCAAAAGAGGTGGTGGTAAAATGTCCACAAACTGGGCCATCTTCAATAAACCGGTTCATCACCAAGGACTAGCTGGAACAGTAGCAATGTCAAGGAGGGAGAAGTTGAACAGGATCGTCAACGACTATCTAAGTGACCATGCCTGAGTCCTTCCTGATGCTTTTGTACCATTTAATTACTGGGTATCCAAGCTGCATAGTTGGTCCGACCTCTCCTTCTATGCCTTGGAGGAGCTGGCCTGCCTTGCTGCTAGTGTGATGTCAGAGCATGTTTTCAGTGCCGCTGGGGCAATCATCACAGATACACGCACATGGTTGACTACAGAGAATGCAGACAGGCTGACTCTGATAAAATTTAACAAGGACTGGATTTCGCAACAGTATTTAAGCCCTCTAGATGACAGTATCCCAACCTAAAGTCACCCAACACGTTTTTTTTTAAATTGGTGATCACATCCATCCCTGTTGTGAACTCATTTTCTGGTCTGCCTCTGGTTTCTGGTGAGGGAGCTGGTTGTGCTGACAGAGGAGTTGTGAGTTCTCCTTCCAGGCTCCCTCTGGTGGTGGCAGGAGGTAATGAAGCTGATCTAATTAACAGAGACCTGCCACCTGATAATGAGGAAGAGGATTGGACATCTGGAGTCTCAGACTGGATTTAAGACAGCTGACTCCCTATTCCCATGCTGGTGATTTTTTCCTGCCTCCTGAGGTCTTAGTTTCCAGCTGAGTTCCTGCCTTCTCAAGCTAAGTTGTCTTTGCTAATGTTCACATTTGATTTGGTTTGGTCTATTCAGTTTTTTGTGTGGTCAGCCAGCCCCGGCTGGGCTGTGCTGAATTTCCACTCTTATGTCACTGTATGTGCCAGTTTGCTTTTTGTCCCTTATTAGATTGGCCTCTTTTTGCTCTGTTCTCAGAATATGTCAGAGTGCTGATATAGTGGGTGAAGTCTAGTGACTTCAGGGTTTTTTTTTGCTATCAGAAGTGTTGTGTCACGGTCACGCGTGGCTGGACACAGTACCTCCAGCAGGGCGGATTTAAATGACACGCGTGACCCTGGATACACCGCCTCAAGTTGGGTGAATTTAAATAATAATAAAATGTGCAGCTGGATACGCTGCCTCCAACAGGCGAATTTCGGAAATACACGTATGTCTGGAAACCCCGCCTCCAGTAAGGCGAATTTAAACAATAAAAGGGAAAGCCTGGGTAACAATAACAATGGTGGCCCTGAGATAGGGAACGGGGAAGTGGAGACCTCCTGCACTCCCCTGAGCCAGTGTCTCTACACTCCTAAAGTTCCCTAGGCCGGTTCCACACCAGGCGCCACTCAGGATACCTTTAAACCCTAGCTCGCCCTCCACCTACCCCTTTCTAGTGTAATGGCCGGTGCGGAAACTAATACCACCACTGCACTAAGCACACATAAGAAAAAGAGACAAAACAGGGAAACACCACTTAGCTTTGCTCTGTTGCTTATGCTCCCAGCAACAGAGCCCACCACCTGCGTGCATCTTTTCCTCCGACTGGATCCAACACTATAGTGCAGCCTTGGAGCAAACAGAGTCCACCACCTGCGTGCATCTGTCCAGAAACAGAGTCCAGCAAATGAATCCAGCTTTCCAGCAAAAGAGTCCAGCATCTTGAGTCCAGCTTTCCAGCAACCGAGTCCAGCATCATGAGTGCAGCTCTACACCATAGCTGCCACTCCACCAAGCCATGCAAGAACTCCTTGCTGGCACCATAGCTGCAACTCCACCAAGCCATGCCAGCCCTCCTCACAGACACCATAGCTGCCACTCCAGGACTCTCACTGAGCTGCCCGGGACTCTCCTTCAGCTCCATCCTTCACCCAGGCTTGCTTGTAACTGAGGACTATCACCAACGTTGATTGCAACACCTGTGACTCTTTTATAGCAGAGTCAGCAATCACACCTGCATTAATCATGTGCACTAAACTAAAGAAACAGAGTGCAATGACGCTCACCACCACCGGGGGCAAACTTAGAACAAAGGACACCACAGTGCAATCATCCCAATGGCCACCGGGGGCAAAAACCAAACCTAAGCACAGAAAAAAAGGTTACCTGTGCTTTATCTCTGTCATATCCAACCTGTATCATGACATGTTGGACATTTTTGCAGGGTTTTTTGGCGTGGTAGCAGACAGTATCTTTCCTTTCCTGTCCTTTCTAGTTAGTGTGGGCCCCATCATTTGCTCAGCCTATTTTCCTACCTGTATTCGTGTTTTCATCTTGTCTCACCATCAATACATGTGTGGGGGCTGTCTATTCCTTTGGGGTCTGCTCTGGGGCAGTTTTAGATTTCCCCTTTTCTTGCTTTAGGCCTATTTAGTCCTCCGGCTGTGACGAGGCGTCTAGAATCATCGTAGGTACACTCCACGGCTGCTGTTAGTTGTGTGGTTAGGATCAGGGGTCTGCAATCTGCGTAGTTACCAACCTCTCTGGTTTTCTGTGACTTAGCTTGGTTTTGTTTTCCTCCTCGGTGACCCATTCATAACACATCCCATTCCCTTCCCATACAAGCCCCTTTTCTTCTTCTTACACATGTTTTCAAAACCTGCTTCTGACACATGTATCTCATGGTCCATAAGCTAAAAACAATGTTATGTTAATTAATATTTCCCATCGGAGGCACTTGTGATGAGAGTGAAACCCTTCTTCCTTCATCAACCATGCTATCATGCCCCTTGGGCTAATTTTTGGAGACACTATGACTTTGCCTGGACACTGGGCATGGCCACCTCTATGCTAGTGGTCCTGGCTTTATCATAATGGTTTGGCCCTTCAGACCTGCCTTGCTTCCTTCATCAACCATGATACAGCCCCTTGGGCTAATTTTTGGAGACACTATGGCTATGCCTGGACACTGGGCACGGCCACCTCTATGCTAGTAGTCCTAGCTTCATCATAATTGTTTGGCCCTTCAGACCTGTCTTTCTTCCTTCATGAACTATGATACAGCCCCATGGGCTAATTTTTGGACACACTATAGCTATGCCTGGACAATGGGCACTGCCACCTCTATGCTAGTAGTCCTGGCTTTATCATAATGGTTTGGCCCTTCAGACCTGCCTTGCTTCCTTCATCAACCATGATACAGCCCCTAGGGCTAATGTTTTGAAGACACTAAATCTATGCCTACACATTGGGCAGTGGCACAACAAGGACAGTAGTCTAAGCTTTATAATTGTGAATCCCTTGTGATGATGATGATGGGTGGCTTCTTCCTGTGTTAGCCATAACACAGCCCCTACCCCTAGGGCCGATTGCTCTTCTTACACCACTTACACACTTAACTGTCAGTAGATTGCCTCCATCATCACTCGCTCTAACGGTACTTCTGATATATCACTGGCACTGCGTAAGTGGCGTACGAGTCCCGCTCTTCTGCAAAAAAGCAAAGGACTTAAAATAGTGTTTGTACATTCTAGGTAAGCAGTGGTGTAAAAACAATTGTGCAGCCCCTGCCCAGGTGCCCCATGTTATATAAAATTTGTTTACAGCATACATTTTTTAACCCTCCGTCAGGAACAATATTCGCACTAACTCGTAATGGAACAATGTGCCTGTCAAGCGCAGGCTAGAAAAATGCCTAGAATATCTAATTTTCTCAATTTCAGTGATCTAAAAGTGATCAGAGACCTTCATAGGGATGTAATAAAAGACACTACACATTATCAGGTGCAAAACAAACCCATTTACTCAACATAAAAGTAATAACTTTGATATACACAAATTTCAAAACACCTGAGAAGTACACTTTCATTTGTAAGAAAATCTGCCTTATTTATATGAAATATCCACAAACCTTTCTCTATCCATTCATAAAACAAGCTAAATAAACAATAGTAATGACTAAAAACATTACATACCAACCTAATAATGTGTGATGTGTTCGGGACCAATGACCCTGAGAAGCCAGCACAGCTATATCTTCCTTCCTGAAGCTCTGCAGACCAACTGTGGTATCAGGTTTCACACAGCAGCTAGAGCCAGGAGACTATCTAGAGGGAGGGGGTTTCCTGAAAATCTGGTGAGAAGGGAGAAATGAAAGTAGAAGAGCTGCGCCTGTCAGATCCATTGTTCCTGACGGAGGGTTAACATTTACACATTTTTTAGCGTTTTACTCAGCCCCCAGACCGCTTTGAAGGGTCCAGCAGACAATTACTCGCATTTTCCATAAACTATCATTGGACTCGCTATTCGTACCGAATACCCGAGTATCAGGGTATACTCGGTACGAGTATAGCAAGTCCGAATACTTCAGTACTCGCTCCTCCCTACTGATTTGGTAAGATTTATTTTGCAAATTATGGTGGAAAATAAGTATTTGGTCATTAACAAAAGTTCTTCTCAATATTTTGTTATATATCCTTTGTTGGCAATGACAGAGGTCAAATGTTTTCTGTAAGTCTCCACAAGGTTGGCACACACTGTTGCTGGTATGTTGGTCCATTCCTCCATGAAGATCTCCTCTAGAGCAGTGATGTTTTGGGCCTGTCGCTGGGCAACACGGACTTTCAAATCTCTCCAAAGGTTTTCTAAGGGGTTGAGATCTGGAGACTGGCTAGGCCACTTCAGGACCTTCAAATGTTTATTACGAAGCCACTCCTTCGTTTCCCTGGCGGTGTGCTAGGGATCACTATCATGCAGAAAGACCCATTCATGTTTCATCTTCAGTGCCTTTGCTGATGGAAGGAGGTTTGAACTCAGAATCTCATGATACATGTACCCATTCATTCTTTCGTGTACACAGATTAGTTGTCCTGGTTCCTTTGCAGAGAAACAGCCCCAAAGCATGATGTTGCCACCCCCATGCTTCACAGTAGCAAAGGTGTTCTTTGGATGGAACTCAGCATTCCGTCTCCTCCAAACACAAGGAGTTATGTTTCTAGCAAACAGTTCTACTTTGGTTTCATCAGACCATATGACATTCTCCCAATACTTTTCTGGATAATTCAAATGATCTCTAGCAAACTTCAGACAGACCCAGACATGTACTGGCTTAAGCAGGAGGAAAAGTCTGGCACTGCAGGAGCTGAGTCCCTGGCGGCGTATTGTGTATGCAGGTCATTCACTATGTCCTACTGTGTGGTTCTGGGATTTTTGCTCTCCGTTCTCGTGATCATTTTGACCCCACGGGGTGAGATCTTGTGTGGAGCCCCAGATCGAGGGAGATTATCAGTGGTCTTGTATGTCTTCCATTTTCTTATTATTGCTCTCACAGGTGATTTCATCACATCAAACTGCTTGCCTATTATAGATTCAGTCTTCCCAGCCTGTTAAAGGGCTACAATTTTGTTTCTGGTGTCCTTCGACAGCTCTTTGGTCTTCATGTGGCGCCCCTGAGGGTTCAGTCGCTACAGAGATACTGCACCTCACCCAGAGGTGTGGTACCCCACTCTCAGGTAAGGAGGGAGCACCCCACAGGACTCCGACATTCGCACCCCACACATACTACAGTAGCAGGGACTCCTATCATCCCTGCTGGGTAGGAAAGGGGTTGGGGGTGGGTGGAGTGCAACAGAAGGAGATCGGGAAGAACAGTGCAGAGTTAGGCAGAACATGAAGAGAAAGTAAAAGTAACAGGCATGTGGTGAAGCAGCTCCCTGTCAGGAGGAGCTGTTGAAGGAAAGAGACAGAACGATGCTCCCAGAGGGGAGTAGAAGGGGTCTCAGGGGCAAGGGTAGTGCGGATGCCACCCATGGGGCCCGATCCAGTAGTGGAGAGACAAGGTCGCAGTGGGGTACTGGCCCCCTAGTCAAGTGGAATAATCATCAGACTCAGCTGGCAAGCCGGAGGCAGAGGCACCTTTAGGTGTTACAGCCACAAGCCACAGGTATCTTCACCGGAAAGGCAGCCAAAAAGGGAGCAAGGGAACGCAGAGAGAGAACGTTTCCCTACGGGGTTCACGGCAGCCGGCCTGTGAGGTGTTGGGTTGGAGAGGTGAGAAACCAGCACAGTAAGACGGCCAGGAAAGGCACACAATTAAAGGAGTCCTGGAAATGTGCATCCCGGTCTATCTGGGAATTTGCTGGAGCCCTCACCTGGAGGACACGGTACCAAGCGGGCATGTGGGCTGCACCCGGAACTGTGAGTAAAGCTTTGAAAATGCACTTGTGGCGCCCCTGAGGGTTCAGTCGCCACAGAGGTACTGCACCTCCTCCTGAGGTGTTGTACCCCACTATCCAGGTAAGGTGGAGACACCTGAAGCAGACCAGTAGTGTAGCAGAGCAACCTTTGTGGCTCCCTGCTTGGAACACGAAGAGTCCTGGGAGGTGGGTGGAGCTTAGACTGCACAAGAGAGCGGAAGAATATTAGGAAAAGGTCAGTTGGTGAGAGAAGATTCCCTGAGAGGGATGGAGTGAAGGAAGTGCTGCAGCAGACTCCTGTGACCTGGAGCTGCTGGCACAGGAAAGAGCCATAGAAAGCCTGATTCTTCAGAAGGAAGATAGTTTAGTACGGAACATAAGGAGAAGAAGAGAACTAAGGACTAGGGTCAGAGCAGAGCCCTTCCTCAAGTTTGAAGCGCATGGCTGGGGTCCGGTCCCCGAGGTTGTATGGATACTGATGTTCCTGCAGCAGAAACTGGAGGAATGGTAGTCGTCACCACTTTATTCCCATCTAAGACTTGGGGGCACAACAGCAACGTGGGTGAGCCGGGACATGATAGCAAGGAGTCCCCGAAGCAGGCTACAGCTGTCTGCCGTACAAGTAGAGTTCTAAGTAACATCAAGAAGGAGGAACTTGAGTTTAATACGCAACTACAAGTACTTCAGATTAGGCGCTAGTGTGGAGACGTTCAGAGAAGGCACATGTTGGACGAGTGCTGGAAAGGTGTACTTTACCTTGCCTGGGAGTTGGCTGAGGCCCTGACCTGGAGGAAACGGCTCCGAAGTGGGCATCTGTGTGCACCAGACTGTGAGTAAAGCCTTGGAAATACATGCCCTGGTGTCCTCCACTTATTCTCGCGCCTTACACCCGGCTCTGCTACATCTACTTCTTTACACCATCTCCCCACTTGCTAACCTTATCTACACTGCCCTGGGACTACAGTTCCACCTGTGGGGAGCTTCACCATCATTGCTGCACCACACCATCTGTCCCAGAGAAGCAACCCTGCAGCGCTGGTCAAACTGACCAGAAACCACAGGTGGCGTTACGAATCACCTCAACAACTTTATCCCCATCACTCTACCCCTTTTACATTGACCGCCTGAGGCCACGGACCGGGTCACTGCCACTGTGACATCTCCCATTGAAGTCAACGGGCCCAGCACCAAGTACCCCACGGTCTCTGGGGGCGAGTCACACTCTGTTGTGTCCTCTAATTATTCCTGCATCACCTCTCCAGCTCTACTACATCTAACATCATCAAACACAGCATCTTCTCTATAACAACTGCCCTGGGACAAAGCTCTGCCTGTGGAGAGTTATACCAACTCTGCTGCATCACCATCAGTCCCAGAGGATCTGCCCTGCAGCGCTGGTCACCTCTGACCAGAAACCACAGATGGTGTCACAAACTTTATTACAAACTCATTAATCCCTTGTAAATATCCCCTTTTATTGGACGCCCGGGCCACGGACCGGGTCACTGCCGCTGTGACACATCCCTTTAAGAACCGGCCCGGTACCGAGTACCCCACTGCTCCATTCACCATAGTGGAGTTTGGAGTGTGACTGTTTAAGGTTGTGGACAGGTGTCTTTTATACTGTTTAACAGGTGCCATTACTACAGGTAATGAGTGGAGGACAGATGAGCCTCTTAAAGAAGATGTTACAGGTCTGTGAGAGCCAAACATCTTGCATGTTTGTATGTGACCAAATAATTATTTTCCACCATAATTTGCAAAATAAATTTTGCCAAATCAGACAAGGTGATTTTCTGGATTTGTTTTCTCATTTTGACTCTCATAGTTGTGGTCTACCTATGATGTCAATTACGGGCCTCTCTCATCTTTTTAAGTGGGAGAACTTGCACAATTGGTGGCTGATTAAATACTTTTTTCTCCATTATATATTTTGTATTTGTCACTGAGGAAGAAAAGCTTTACGTATTCTGCATATATTTGCAGCATGTGCAGACGGTGTGTCCACACTTATACGACCCTTTCGCTGCTAGCCAGGTTTTATTAGAATTTATATATTCATTTAGATATAAACTTGATAATATCGCCATTTGTGGGAGTTTTTCTGGTTTGCATAATATAGACTTGAGCTTTTTATGTTGAAAAAGTATAGAGATCTGTTCTCTAATAAGTGAGCTAATCACTTCAAACTGGGGCTACTGTATATGTTCATATGAATGTCACTGGATTATTTTCAGATTTTTTATCCACTGTTGGCAATTCTCAATCTTTCAGCAAGTCATCTCAATCTTTTTCATTCACCATACTTTATTCTCTATCCAGTGTCCATTGTAGATAATGTTGTGCTTGTAGTCTGCTTTTTACTGCTTGCAATTCCATTTTGTATTGAGTTTCCAGAGTACAGTTGCGTTTATACCTAAAAACCTCACCCAGAGGGATATTATTCACAACCTTTTTAGAATGGGAGCAGTTTGCGTATAATAAACAGTTTGGAGATCACTACACTCATATCTTGATCAAAAATAAGTGAAATATCAAAAAAATGTACTTTTTTTCCCTGATGATTTTGGGTGAATTTTAAGTTTAAATTATTAATATTATTGATGTGAGACCAAAAAAAAATAGGATGCCAATACCTCTAGTCCATTCTATATTATGAGCAGGTTGTCTATAAAACGATTATACCACCTGATATGGGAGGAGAAAGAAATGGTATCCAAGAGAAAAAAAAAATCCTTCCAGTATACCATATAAATGTTGGATAAAGATGGGCAGTAGCCTGCCCCATCAACGCAACTTGTTATTGTAAATAAAATTCCCAGTTGAATGAAAAATAATTGTGGCCATAAAAATAAAATCCTGAATTTGTGGTTGATATGTACTATATTTTTAAGGTGGTAACTAGAGTTGCGCGAAACAGGTCGGTCAGATTCAAAAATCACCGACTTTCGCCAAAGTCGGGCCCCGCCGATCGAAACCCGACCTTAGCGTGAGGTCGGCCATGAGGTCGCCAATCAGCGCGCCAAAGTCGCGTTTCAAATTATGCTTTCAGCGCCTTTTCTCACCCAATGATGGAGGACACACACTGTGGGCAACGCGATGACATGTGCAGCGGCCAGCACCATCCTTTAGAGAAGGGCATTGAAGTGATTGGCTGGCTTTGTGTGGCGTCACAGTGGGTATAAAAGGCTGTGAACGCCGACTGCCATCTTACTTCTGCCGATCTTACAATAGGGAGAGGTGCTGCTGCTGATTCTGAACAGGGAGAGCATTAGGCAGGGAAGAAGAAAAAAAAACTGCTTCTGTTGATAGCGCTTTTCACTGTACAGTGTGCAGTGAAAGGGGAGGATTTTTGTTGTGTGCAGCAGCGCTGGTGGTGATTAGGCTGCCTTTTAAGGCTACCTGCTAGCTTCATTGCAGTGTGCACACTGCTGTTCAAACTGCTTTTTTCAAAGCACTCCAAATTTTATTATTTTGTCCTGGTGAGTTACTGAGCGTTCATTTTTTCACACACCGTCTAGCGGTGTACGCTCCTCACACACTACTGTGTACCGGCTGGTATCACGGACAAATAGAAGCTATCTGGGTGTGACTCTGAAAGAAAAAGGCGAGGAGTTTGTCTGATTTTTCCAGACCTACACCTTAGAGTTGTGTCCGTTTTTCAAACAGTTTCCTATATCTGCTGTTTGATTACAGTCAAAACTAGACAGAGACAGCGTGTGTCAGTCCGTATACAAATACACGGAGCTTGACAATTTTCCATACAGACACCGTCTAGCGGTGTACGCTCCTCACACACTACCGTGTACTGGCTTGTTTCACGGACAAATAGAAGCTATCTGGGTGTGACTCTGGAAGAAAAAGCCGAGGAGTTTGTCCGTTTTTCCAGACCTACACCTTAGAGTCGTGTCCGTTTTTCAAACAGTTTCATATATCTGCTGTTTGATGACGGACTAAACTAGACAGAGACAGTGTGTGTCAGTCCGTATATAAATACACGGAGCTTGACAATTTTACATACACACACCATACAGCGGTGTATGCTCCTCACACACTACCATGTACCGCCTTCTAGCACAGACAAATAGAAGATACGTGTGTGTGACTCTGAAAAAAAAATGAGGAGTTTTTCCAGACCTACATCTCAGAGTCATGTCCGTTTTTCAAACAGTTTCGTATATCTGCTGTTTGATGACGGTCAAAACTAGACAGAGACAGCGTGTGTCAGTCCGTATACAAATACACGGAGCTTGACAATTTTCCTTACACACATCGTATAGAGCTGTCCGATTCTCCAACAGTATTGTATATCTGCCGTTCGCATTACAGTCACTTTTATACCTAGTCAGCCTGTGTGTGTGACACTCCGTAAATACATATACGGAGATTGTTAGTTGCACAAAAATCATATACAGCTGTACACTTCTGATACAGTTCGGTATATCTGCTTGTTGAATTACGGTCCAATACATACTGTGAGAGCGTCTGTGACTAACATAATATATACGTTGATTTAATTTGTTTAATACACCTTACACAGCTGGACGCTCCTCATACAGTACCATCTCTCTGCTGGTATTTTTGGTACATTTTCCCAAACATGAGGAAGTATGGTGGAAGAGGCCGCGGCGTGGGCAGGGGGGCGCAGCTGGTACTGATGGTGGAGGTGCATCGGCTGGTTCTGGCAAAAGCACAATAGCAGCTAAGGCAGGAGGTGTTGAGCCTGCGTCATCCTCTGGCCCAAGAAGGCCGGTAAGGTTGCCTTTTCTTGGAGTAGGAAAACTGCTTTTAAAGCCGGAGCATCAGGAACAGGTTTTGGCGTACATTGCCGAAACAGCCACCAGCTCTATTGCCTCCTCTTCTGAACGGTCGAAACCCGCAAGCACAGAGTCGTCAGTGCAGGGTTCTGGTCATAAAAAACCCCTTTCCTTGTGTCCTTCACCCCCACCAAAAGTTAAGGATGCGGCAGCCCACACTTCAGATTACTCTATGGAGCTCTTTTCACATACCATGCCTGGGTTATCCAGTCAAATCCTAAATTCCCCAGTCCGAGATGAATCTTACATGGAGTGCACTGATGCACAGCCACTGCTAGATAATTCTGCTGGTACATTGACCCACTGCACTACACTGCCCTCGCAGTCTATTGAGCCAGAATCTGACCCTGATGAAACCCAGGTGCCCCTTCCCGCATACTATACCACCTTACACGGTGACACATAGGACGGTAAAGAGGAAGGTGCAGATGACTTTGAAGAGGAGGTCATGGATGACCCAGTTCTGGACCCGGATTGGCATCCATTGGGGGAGGAGGGTGGCGCTGGCAATAGTTCAGATAAGGAGAAGGATCCGCAGCAGGCATTGACATCGCAGCAGCGGTTATCTAGCAGGTCCGTAGCTGTCCTAAAACATGGAACAAAAGCTAAAAGAGTTGCAGGACGGCTTGACCAGACGGTCAACTTAGCACAGCGTGCAAGGACAGAAAATGTTTACCATAGTAGGAAGAGTGCAGTGTGGCACTTCTTTGTCCAAAATCCTACTGATGAGGCAAAGGTTACCTGTAAGAAGTGCGGAAGGACCTTTAGCCGAGGTAAACAACTCAGAAATTTGAATACCAGTTGCATGCTTAGACATTTAATCAACATGCACTTGCAAGCGTGGACGGACTACAAAACCTCTGGTAGCACATGTGCACCTGCTCCGACTGAAGGTAGCCAACAATACTCCATCGCTACCCCCACTGTAAGACAACTGCCACCATTAAGCACACCACCAGCACTAAATGTGGAGGTGTCGTCGCAAGGCAAAAGCACTCAGGGAATCACAATGATTTTGCAACACAACACTGAATCTAGCCCATCACCACCGATACCATCACCAACCCCCTCTCACTCCATCCGGTCCACCGCTACTTCCCTCATATGCAGCTCTCCAGTCCAGCTCACCCTACCAGAAACTCTGAGTAGGACAAGAAAGTACTCATCCTCTCATCCGCGTACACTGTGTTTGAACGCCTACATTGCGAAACTAATCTCATTAGAGATGATGCCCTACAGTTTGGTTGAAAGCGAAGCTTTCCACGACCTCAAGGCCTACACTGTCTCACGCTATGACCTATCCAGTCGGCACATCTTTTCTCGAAAAGCCATCCCTGCCCTCCACTGGCATGTGAAAGACCGTATTGTCCATGCACTAAAACAGTCAGTGAGTGGAAAGGTGCACCTCACAATGGATGCATGGACCAGTAGGCATGGCCAGGGCCATTACGTGTCCATCACTGCTCACTGGGTTAATGTGGTGGATGCAGGCTCCACTGGGGACAGCGACGGTGGAACAGTCCCATGATATAGGAAACAGTTGGCTGTAGGCATTCGCTCCTCCTCCTCCTCGTCTATCAGCGAAAGCTCGTCCACAGAGCGCAGTCACACGAGCACTACATCCGCAGCTGGCAGTGTTGCACACGAGGTATCCCACTATCGAACAGCTAGTGGTAAGCGTCAGCAGGCTGTGTTAAAGATGATGTCTTTGGGCGACAACAGACACACCGCGGAGGTACTGACCGACTACTTGCAGCGACAAACAGAGTCATGGCTGGGCAGTCTACATCTTGAGGCAGGCAAGGTAGTCAATGATAATGGCCGTAAAGTGCCTCGGTTTTCCTCCTCTTCCTCAGACTTTCCCAATTACGCCCTTTGCAGCAGCTGAATGTCCATCCAACACATCTACATATGCCAATTTTTAAACCTCCCTAACTGGGCTGCCCACCCCTCCCCCAATGGCTGGGGTCAAGACCTGGCACACCCGGGCAAGTGCCGTTGCTCTGAACAGGTGGATGGGCCCACTGATGGCCGACGGCAATGGCACAGGGCCCCTCATAGTACAATACAGTGTCTCAGAGGGTGGGAGGGCCCATTCGCCGTCAGACACACCAGTGTACTATGAGGGGCCCTGTGCCAGTACCGTCGACCACGATTGTGCCCCCCTGCTTGGTCATGGCCACAGCACTTGCAAGTTGCAATACTTACCTCTCCCTGCTCCACCGCTGTGTAGTCTGGGCAGTTAAATCCTTCACAGGGACGGCCACTAGAAATTTGGTGTATTGATCAATGATGGTTAAGATGCACAGTAGCTATGGCCTGTCCTGCTGGCCTCTACCTTCAGATGATCAATGGCTACCATTTGAAATGGACGTCAACTTACAAGCGGATGCAGTGGTGGTTTATGATCACCTTTCACAGTTGTGATAGTCACAGACGTGTGACATTCCTGCCACCATTTTTCAATGTCTCCTCTCATGCCAATCCAATAGAATCGCCTACGGCCCGTGGCTTCTGTCTTTTGCACCCCAAAATGACCAGACACATCATGATAGGCAGTGAGGACCATGGGTACATCTTTCCCTGTGATCACAATTTGATGGAGACGAGTAACGGTGATGTGATCCACGCTACTGCGATAAAGCAATCCTTTCTTCACAAAGAACCTTTTTCGCTTTCTCCACAGACACAGTAATTGAGGGTCTGCAGCGCCTCTGCAACATCTACTGGGAGGATTTCCCGCGATGAGTAATTCCAAAATTTCTGCTAACACTCGACTTTGTGTCTATACTTGTATCCATGTAGTTTCCAGTAGCAGAGATTCTTGACTAGCTTACTGAGATTGAAATATATACGAAGATTTAAAAGTACCACAACACTGTATACTGGTGTACGCTATGAATACCTTTCCCTTTTTCAACTTTTTTAATTATGGTGTAATACATAGTGAGCCTGTGAGTGTCTGTGTCTGACTCCGGAAATATAGACAGAAATTTAACCCTAGACTGGACACACCTGGTATGTGCTGATACAGTACCTTGTTTAAAAAATTTGTATTAAGGTATCATCTGTAGGATAACCAACTGTGGGGGGGACCCTCTTCTTGCCGCAGACAAACATGAGACTGAGACAGAGTTTGTATTGAACAGGTCCGTTTTTAGTGCCCATCATTCTGTCGACAACAGCATTTCACCACAGCCATTTCACATTTCTCTGTACACAGGCCCCTGTACCTTCTCTTCCTTTGTAACTATAATTGTGGCATCCTCTGTGGCTCTTCCACTGTGGCTGGCCTAGGCCCAACCACCACAGCGCTGCACCAGTCTGAACACACCGTCCGTATGATAGCCCCAGGCCATCTTCGTCTGCGGCTAGCGTCCTCTGGGCCACCCCCCCGTGACCGCCTCAACTGTCAGTCCTCTCTGGAGCCTTTCCACTGTTTCTATTTCCTCAGCAGAACTTCCTCTTTACTGTGCTCCCTTCGCTGACTGACTCTTCCAGAACCTTCCCTCAGCCTTTTATACTTCCAGTTCTGGTAACTCCTCCCAACATCACCTAACAGTTTCTCTGACCAATGGCAGTTTTTCAGTCCCACTCCTACACTCTCCACTGCCCTCCAATGGGCAAGCTAAAACATTGCACCCTTACTCTTTATCTTAGCGGTTTCACACCTACACTGTGCTACACCTCTGCTTCTCACTACAGGCTGGTTTGTCTGTAAGTCCAGCTTCCCTACATCATCCATAGTGAGTGAGCGTGTGTGGGTTATGCCTTCTATATTTACGGTGAATCGTAGAAACAAATTTTTACACTATACTCGATACAGCTTGTATCTTGTTATACAGTACCTTTGCTCGACATTTAGCATTACGGTCAAATCCATACTGTGTAAGCGTCTGAGAGTGACTACGGGACTATTTAAACGGAGATTTCAATTGTACCCTAAAAAATATATACTTGCTATCTTGTTATCCAGGATCTTTTTTACAACATTTTTTATTATGGTCAAAACCAAACTGAGTGAGCGTCTGAGGGTGACTACGGAAATATATACTGATATTTTTAATTTGGCCAACACTGTATACAGCAGAACACTTCTGATACAGTAACCTTTTTAGCTATTTAGATTCTGGTGTAATCCATAATGAGCCTGTAAACGTCTGTCTGTTACTCCGGCAATATATTTGAACTTTAAGATTACCCCAACACTGTATACAGCTGTACGCTTGTGTTACATAAACCATTTACAGCTTTTCATATTCTTGTGTAATCCATACTGGGCCTGATAGCGTTTTTGTCTGCCTCCTGAAATGTATTCGGAGAATCAGAATGTTTACACTATACTATATATACCTTGTATCTGGTGATATTGTACCCTTTTTCAACTTGTTATTTTATTGGGTAATCCATACTGAGCCTGTGAGCATCTGAGTATGCCTCATGAAATATATATGGAGATTTACTGTCATCCATAGACTGTATAGAGCTGTACGCTTCTGATACAGTACATATATCTGCTCGTATTTTAGGTCCATTTTCAAAAACATGAGGAAGTATGGTGGAAGAGGACACGGATGTGGGAGTGGAGGGCCACCTGGTACTGATGGTGGTGGTGCATCTGCTGGTAGTGCCAAAAACAAAATAGCAGCTAAGGCAGGAGGTGTTGAGCCAGCATCATGGTGTAGCTCTGGAAGGCCTGTACGGCTCCCTTTTCTGGAAGTAGGTAGACTGCTTTTAAAGCCGGAGTATCAGGAACTGTTTGTGGCTTACATTGCTGAAACAGCCTCCACCTCTATCGCCTCCTCTTCTGAAGTTGTAAAAAATGCAAGCACTGAGTTGTAACTGCAGGCTTCTGGTCAGGAGCAACCCCTTTCCTTGTGTCCTTCACCCACACCAAAAGTGAAGGATGTGGAAGCACACACCACAGATTACTCCATGGAGGTCTTTTCACATACCATGCCTGGGTTGATTAAAAATAGGGTCCATCATGTACTGGAGCAATGTAAATGGGGCAGATCAGACACTGGAGCAGCATCTAAGGGGCCCATTATACACAGGAGCATTACAAATGGGCCCATTATATATGGAGCATTATTGGAGCCCATCATACACTGGAGCATCGTCCATGAGGCCCATCATGTACTGGAGCAATGTAAATGGGGCAGATCAGACACTGGAGCAGCATCTCTGGAGCATTACAAATGGGGCCCATTATATATGGAGCATTATTGGAGCCCATCATACACTGGAGCATCATCCATGAGGCCCATCATGTACTGGAGCAATGTAAATGGGGCAGATCAGACACTGGAGCAGCATCTAAGGGGCCCATTATACACTGGAGCATTACAAATGGGGCCCATTATATATGGAGCATTATGTGGAGCTCATCAGATACTGTATGGAACATTATATGTGACTAATTATTTGGTATGGAGAAATATATGGGGCTCATTATTCTGTATGGCACACAATGTGGTGGCCATAACACTGTATGGAGTAATATACTGTCCTGTTTTTGAGCTATTGTACAATTTAAAATAGATCAGTCATGTCATGTAAGCAGTGAAGTATTTGTCATTGTACTATACCTATATTTCTGTGCCGTATCGGAGCATCATGAGTTGTGGTATGTGTTAAAGGGGCAGACTGACACTCTTTGGCCCAGGGCATATGAAAACCTGGAGCCAGCCCAACCCCCCCACAACTTTAGCCAAATATCCCCCAGTTTTCAATGTGTAACTATTATTAGGAAGTAAATTAAGGTTGACAAGCTTCAGTTATAAGAATTGATGTTTTTGCCATTGAAATGGGCACTGTAGGTGTGTTTACTGTCTTCCACTCCCTGCCGACTTTCCTTCCCCATTGACTTGCATTGGGTTTCATGTTTCAGTCGGCCTCCGACTTTTCCCTATAGTCGGCCGATTTTGTTCGACCCGACTTTTGCGAAAGTCGGGTTTCATGAAACCCGACTCGACCCGAAAAAAGGCAAAGTCGCTCATTTCTAGTGGTAACGTAAGGCTTCTATTGCCAGTACATGGGGAATATAAGGATATAGAGGTATCGCATCACATGTCATTCAAGAGCTGGTTACTGGCCATTTTGTTTTATCTAAAGAGACTATTACATGTTTTGTGTCCCTAACAAAACTAAGAAGTCAAGCTACAAAAGGTTGCAGGTAGAGGTCAATCCAGGTACTAAGGTTTTCACCTAAGGTGCCTTTAATTTGGTTTTCACCATAGAAAAAATCTGTGAAATGCTATCAAAAGAAAAATTTTCACTGACCAAAGCACTATATCAATATTACGGTAGTTTATATAAAACTTAACTTTTAATAATTAGTATAACATAAAAAAGAAACAAACATACAATCATACGGCCAACAAGACTGCTTCTGCTGTTTGGCTATAATAAAGAAATCCAAGGTTTCCCTAATGTCCAACTGTTAATCCTCTACCTTGCTGTGGAGGTTGGCACCCTAGGACCTGCGCAGTGGTGTCCCCGCTCAATGTAGACTTTCCCTAATAAGCCCTAGTAGGCCCTAAAGTGAAGGAGAGGAAAAGAGTCAGACAGCAGACACAACGATTCAGAAAAATCATGCAAGGTGAAAAATCATAGAAATGTACTGGGTATATTCAGATTGATGGAATAAGGTGCAAAAAATTACATCTGCATATATTGCACATATCCCAAAAAATATTTTAATAATAGACAAATAGCCACGATAATAATAATGATTGCACCTATTCCCAAGTACATTGCACTGCAGAAAATGATGAGATCACCAGGTAACTAAAAAAAAATAAATAAATAAATAACAATACAAAATAATCCTCAAAAAATTAAAAAATTGAAAAAATGTCAGAAATAATAAGGATATCCACTAACATCAAAATTTGATGTCAGTGGATATAATAATAATAATAATAATAATCTTTATTTATATAGCGCCAACATATTCCGCAGCGCTTTACAGTTTAACAGTTTCAAAACACAAGTCATAAGTAACAACGTTAACAATACAGTAATTAAAGTAAAATAAGACGACTCTGCTCGTGAGATAGCCTTATTATTTCTGACTTTTTTCTATTTTTTCATTTTTTGAGTATATTTTTGTATTTTCTTGAGTTACCTGGTGCTCTAACTCATTGAGCAGGAACGCCACTTCACAGGTCCTAGGGTATCAACCTCCACAGCAAGGTAGGGGATTAACAGTTGGACATTAGGGATACCTTGCACTTCTTTATTAAAGCCAAACAGCAGAAGCAAATCAGCAGCAGTTGTGTGTTTCTTTTTTATAATATACTAATTATTACCGTATTTTTCTGACTATAAGACGCACTGGACTATAAGACACATCCCAAATTTTCAGAAGGAAGGTAGGGAAAAAAATTATTGTGTTATATGGGGGTCCGTCTTCAGCTTACCGGGGGGATCAGCAGCGCTGGTGGAGCGTGCTCACAGGGGTGTTTGGTGGTCCAGTGGATATGACTCACAACCCAGGCTGGTGCACAAGATTCGGCAGTGCTCTGCCTTGTGGGGGCTGCGCCAGCATCTTGTGAATGCCCAGAGGCCCCACACATCCATTGCATTGATGCGGTGGCCTCCAGGAATTAGGCAGCCGAGGGCGGCGCATGATCAGATTGAGATCTCGTCCTGAACTCTCGAAACACGAGATCTCAGGATGAGACCTTGTTTCTGGGATCTCAATCTAAGCATGCGGCGGCCATTTTCCCAGAGGCCACTGCATCGCAGCAATGGATATGTGGGGCCTCTGGGCTTTCACAAGATGCTGGTGCAGCCCCCGCACCACAGAGCACTGCTGAACCTGCCACACCAGCCTGGGAAGGGAGTGTGATAATCGCCCTGCAGCGTTGGACCGCCGCAGAATCACCCCACTCCTGCTGCTGCCACATTAGTTGTAAGTATATTCCGACTATAAGACGCACCCCCATTTTCTCCCAAAAAATTTTTGGGAAAAAATTTATGTTATAGTCTGAAAAATACGGTAAAAGTTAAGTTTTATCTAAACTAATAATGATATAGTGCTTGGTCGGTTATAATTTTGCCTATGAATTGGTCTAAGAGGGGGAGCGAGAAGATTTTTGTGCACCTTTGGCAGGGACTAAAAAATTGGGATAATGAGAAATTATACATAGAGATTTTCAGATAACTTTTTATCTAAACCACCCATTTTCACACCCTCCTAAAGTAGCTCGAATAATTGGTTTTGAAAAACAGTGGTGGGATTGCAATGCAATTTACAGTATATATCCTGATCATCAAGCTTTAGTAAATTCACTTTTTCATATAACCTGGCATTCAAAATAACAACCACCCCTCCTTTGTCTGCTTTTCTGATGAGGTCTTTATTATTACTCAGTTCTCTTAACGTTGATTGTTCTGCAGATGTCAGATTATTAGAGTGAAAGTGTTGCGATTTAATCCTTTGTTTAAATGATATTAGTTCAACCTCAATAATATCCTGGAAAGTATCAAGTATGGGAGGTCTCGATGCAACAGGATAATAGTATGTTTTTTGTAATACAAGACTGATTCAAATTCCAAGATTGCATTTTGTTCAGAAAATGTCCCAATTTTAGGCAGGGCTGCCACTAGGAATTTCAGGGCCCCATACCGGAAAAATTTTCAGGGCCCCCTTGAGACTCCGCCCAGGCACCTCCGCAGCCCTGCCTCCACCCCTCGAACTGTCCACAGTCCCACTGCTTTCTCTTGTAATCTTGTAAAAACTCCACTTCTAACCAATCACACATTAGCGGTTCCCATCTCCAGATCACACATATAGCCAGCATCTCTCGATTGGCCAAAATATTTTTTAAATCTGCCACCACGATAAGGTAGACTCTTTTGGCTGGGCCCAACTCTACTCTAACCTATTAAGCATTTGTTAAAATATCCAATACAATTTAGGTATATTTTTATTTATTTTTCAATTTTTCAATTTTTTAAATGGCCAATAAAATCACATTCAATGGGGCAAATACCACCGCACCATGTCCAGACCACATATTACCACCACATGGTGACCAATAATACCACATACAAGGAACAAATACAGCCACACCATGACCAGACCACATATTATCACCACAGTAACAGAATAATAGCACATACAAGGGACAAATACTACCACACCATGACCAGACCACATATTACCACCACATGGTGACTGAATATTACAATAGTGATCATTAATAAAAAACAACACAATAGTATTACCATAAGTGGCATTATACACAGGAGATCTGTACTTAGTATGCAGTGTCTGTGTACAGTTAATACAATGATCACCCGTGACATTAGACACAGGACCTCTGTATATAGTGCCAGTGTACAGGTAATACAGTGATCACTGATGACATTGTACACAGGAACTCTGTATATAGTGTATAGTGTATATAGTGACTCACCAGTGATGTCTCTAGGTGAAGTCCTTCAGCTTTGCTTTTCATCTTTCATCCCGCACAGACCGCCATCACATCTTTCAGCCGGGACTTGTCTCTGCAGGAAATAACACAGTTATCTAGAGCTCTGCTTGCAGAACACATTGCTTAATTTTTTTCCCAACTTCAGGTGACCATGGCGGCCATTTTGAAGTCGCTCATTTTGGATCCAACTTTATTTTTTCCAATTGGAAGAGGGTCATGTGACACATCAAACTTATTGAAAATTTCACAAGGAAAACAATGGTGTGCTTGGTTTTAACGTAACTTTATTCTTTCAAGAGTTATTTAGAGGTTCTCCCAGGCAACTATAGGCCGGTGAGTCTGACTTCTATACCAGGAAAGATCTTTGAACAAATTATTAATCAACTTGTATGTCAGTACCTGGATAAGAATGAAGTGATTAAACAGGGTCAGCATGGGTTTGTAACTAATAAGTCATGTCAGACTAACTTAATTTCCTTCTATGAAGGAATCATTGATTGGGTGGATCAAGGAAATGCTGTAGATATAGTATATCTTGACTTCAGCAAAGCATTTGACAAAGTATCTCATGCAATCCTTATTGAAAAAATGACAAGGAATGGACAACTGTTAGGTGGATTCATAGCTGGCTTAGTGATCGGACCCAAAGAGTGGTCATAAATGGCTGCACATCCAGTTGGAAGAATGTCTCAAGTGGGGTACCACAGGGCTCTGTCTTGGGCCCTGTATTGTTCAACATCTTTATCAATGATTTAGATGAAGGAATTGAGGGTAAACTGATTAAATTTGCTGATGACACAAAGCTAGGAGGGATAGCTAATACTAGAGAAGAGAGAGAGAGGATTCAAAAAGATATAAATAAACTGGAGCAGTGGGAAGCAACTATCAGAATGGTTTTTAACAGGGAAAAATGCAAAGTACTACATCTGGGCAATAAAAATGAAAAGCATATACAGAATGGGAGGAATAGGGCTAAGCAACAGCACATGTGAAAAAGACTTGGGTATACTAATAGATCACAGACTGAATATGAGTCAACAGTGTGATGCAGCTGCAAAAAAGGCAAATGCAATTCTAGGATGTATTAACAGAAGCATACAGTCTAGATCACGTGAAGTCATTATTGCCTTCTACTCCTCTTTGGTCAGACCTCATCTGGAATATTGTGTCCAGTTTTGGGCACCACATTTTAAAAAAGACATCAACAAACTGGAGCAAGTTCAGAAAAGAGCGACCAGAATGGTGACCGGTCTGCAAACCCTGTCTTATGAGGAAAGGTTGCAGGATTTGGGAATGTTTAGTTTGCAAAAGAGAAGACTGAGAGGAGACTTAATAGCTGTCTACAAATATCTAAAGGGCTGTCACATTGTAGAAGGATCATCTTTATTCTCATTTGCACAAGGAAAGACTAGAAGCAATGGGATGAAACTGAATGGGAGGAGACACAGATTAGATATTAGAAAAAACTTTTTGACAGTTAGAGTGATCAATGAGTGGAACAGGCTGCCACGAGAAGTGGTGAGTTCTCCTTCAATGGAAGTCTTCAAACAGAGGCTGGACAGACATCTGACTGGGATGATTTAGCGAATCCTGCTTTGAGCAGGGGGTTGGACCAGATTGCCCAGGAGGTCCCTTCCAACTCTACGATTCTATGATTCTATGATTCTTTGTTTGCAGCCATTGACATGTTGCAGAGGTTAACACGTAAGGAGAATAGAAATTGTGTTGATGTCTGGTGAACGCAGTACCCAGCTCATTGCAGCAGTTTTCAATGCAAGACACCCTACACAAGAAAACTGTCACCATTCCTGTTTCTTTTAGTTGTATCCATTTAAATGGCCCACCCAAAAAAGTTTGCCTCATCACTGAACATAATGTTCTGTGTAAACTGAGGCTCCTGTTCCAATTTTTGTTTTGCCCATTCTGCAAATTCAGCGTGCCGATCTGGGTCATCCTTGTTGAGATGCTGCAGCAGCTGGATTTTGAAAGGGTGCCATTTGTGAGTAGCTAATATCCGCTGAAGGGATGTTCAAATGATGCCAGATCGGCGCGCTGAATTTGCAGAATGGGCAAAGCAAAAATTGGAACAGGACCCTCAGTTTACACAGAACATTATGTGCAGTGATGAGGAAAACATTTTTGGGTGGGCCATTTATATGGATACACCTAAATAAAATGGGAATGGTGACAGTTTTCTTGCATAGGGTGTCTTGCATTGAAATCTGCTGCAATGAGCCGGGTACTGCATTCACCAGACAGCAACACAATTTCTATCTGCTCCTCACGTGTTAACCTCTGTGACATGTCAATGGCTGTAAACAAAGAGAAACTTGTAAATCCCATGCTGGCCCTGTGTATCTAATTTCTGGCTGCAGCCATATGTTCTCCCATCCTGCCCTCATGAGTATCCATTCTGCCCCCATATGATCACCCGATTCTGCCCCATGATCCTGCCGCCCCATCTGTCTCCATCATAACTATCCTGCCCCATGATCCTGCACCATGTGTCTCCCATCCTACCCCTCTGTCTCCCATCCTGCCCCCTGTATCACCCATCCTGCCCCCTGTGTCTCACATCCTGCCCCCTGTGTTACCCATCCTGCCCCCTGTGTTACCCATCCTGTCCCTTGTGTTACTCATCCTGCCCCCTGTGTCTCACATCCTGCTCCATGTCTCCTATACTGCCCCGTGTCTCCTATTTTGCCCCCTGTGTCTCCCATATTGCCCCTTGTGACACACATCCTGCCTCCTGTGTCTACCATCCTGCCCCGTGTCTCACATCCTGCCCCCTGTGTCTCACATTCTGCCCCGTGTCTCCCATCCTGCCCCCTGCATGTCTCCCATCCTGCCCCAGGATTGCCGCTTTCAATAAAAATAAATCTTTTCTCTTACCTAGCCACGCTCCTGTGGCGAAGCTCACTCCACGACATTTAAGCGTGCACTCGCCGGCGAATGACAATGACGTCATACGCCGGCGACGTGCGCACTGACGTGAGCTGCCAGCCTCAGAATGGCTGGCAGCTTTTAACTATTTACGTGTGGGCCAGGGCCCGCACAGCAATAGAGATTAACTGAACCTTTGTCTCGGGTGCAGGTTCAGTTTCAGAATCCTGCTGCTAGGGCCCGATGAGCAGATGATACGGGGCCCAATGTGGGCCCCCTCTGCCCACCGGGCCCCATACGCCAGTCAGGGCAGTAATGCCCTGATGGTGGCCCTGTGTGTAAGACCTGGTTTAATTATACCTGACATTGCTTTGAGTCTCCTCAGGAATTGCTCCTATCACATCAGCTGGTATGTCCAGGATATGACTAGGTCTAGTGCAATGACTAAAGACATGTATTTAAAGCACGTCTGCCAGAGCTTTTAACCTCACAAGTGGTGGTGGGTGAGGTGCGTTTGTGGACTATAATGGCTATTTCAATAAATGCTTGTAAATTTACCAGATCCGCCTGCTGCTATAATTCTTCTTGTCTCTACTAACCCCTTATGAACCGCAGTCTCCGTACAGTCGACTCCCAGCAGGTGAGCTGACTTTGAAGATTTCTCTCATGTTTTTTTTTATATGAGCCTTGTGGTACGGTGTCTTACCCTACTGAAAGTGTTATTCTGCCTTTGTTGTACACCTGTCATGAAGGGATAAACTTTGTCAAGCATAATATTTAGCAAAGTCTTACTAAATATCAGTCCAAATGTCTATCATTGGGTGCCAGGGAAACATTTCCCACACCACTGATCCCCTGAATATGGAATGATGAGTTGTGCATTCAGACATGTTAGTTGGAGCATTAGCATTGTATTCGGTTGCATGGCTGAGCACAATTTAATCATTGGAATAAATCTTTACATCTTCCTTTGACTACTTATCATGACAAGTCGTTAATGTCCACAGGGTCCCCTTTCCTTGGAGAATTTTCTTGGATTATACCATTTTAACATATAATTGCATAAGAAAATCAGACAAGATTGGCAGATTTTAGTGTATAGCCACTTGCTACTTTGTAACCAATTACTATGTCTTGTTGAAAGTCATTCAAACTACTCAGTTATTTGATTCTAATGTGTATTCTCACCCAGACTGATCTACAGAAAATTGACTTTAAACTGCACTCTACACGTATTGTTTAATACTTACATTGGGAAGCTCTAATCAAGGGCATGTCTCTAATGAAATAGTCATTCAGTGTAAGACAAAAATAAGATGTTTAATGCTCTCTTTTACTTAGATGACTCACTTCATACATTTTCTGACCTGCAAGAAACAGGGCAATGGGGCTCCTCCAAGTGTTATAAACCCTTGTACTTTCATAGCATCAGATTAAATTAAACTATAATTAAATTATGCATATTAATGGTATTTTAAATGCTACATTATATCTACATATTTGATAAGAATACATTTGTAAGTTATTAGAAACATCTCAATCTACGTGTACTCACTCATTGTACCATGGTGTCAATGGCATTTGATCATTGATTTTAACATTTTCATTTTCTCCTGAAGTCTCTGTAAAATACATTCCAGAAACAGAGATTATCTTATTTCCAGGGAAATTAAACAGGACCTTATCTGACTTGTTTTTGGAGGCCCAATCAGAGGGTTGAGCTCCAATAAGAAGACCTCCTCCTTCTTTTACAAATGAAATAATGTCATCTGCCTGAGCCTCATCATAACCGGTTGTACAAAGAATGCCTAAATCTTCCTTCAGACCAGTGATCTTCTCAACCTTGTGTCCAGAGGCAGAGAGTGTTTTCTCCAAATTGTTGAAGTTTGTGTCAACTCCAATTACTGCATCTGAGGAAGGTTTCAGCCAGGATATTGCGTTCTTCAGGAAATCCATGAATTGAGGTTGATCCAAAAAGGTTTCATGGGCCATGGCTATGAGTCGTCCTTTTCCGTACTTAGAAGCAGCAATAAGGACATGCTTTGCAGGACTCACCACCACTGGGAATGCCGTGTCACCAATCAGAAGAAGGCTGCATGGCACACTGTCCCCCGAAAAATCTAGATTCTTAATACCCTTGACTAGGGACTTGTAATCTTTACTGGAAGACATTTTTATTATGAACTGAAAGAAAGAGACCAAAAAGTGTAAACATGTTAGCATAAAGATTTATAAATCAACAAAAAAACTAAGATTAACTACAAACAAATTTTAATTCCCTTCATGAGCAATTAACTTAACTAAAAATGAAAGCAATCCTCAAATCTAATAAAAAATGTGACTCTCATTGTCAAATGCATATTCAATATACCCATCTTATGTACAATGCTTCCACTGTCCCTTTTTCTATTATATGAGTGTACGAAGTATTAATTAAATTTCAGTAAATGTGTTCAATATTTTTTTCCCTCTATCATTTCTCATTATTACACAAAACTTAAGCACATCTATTATATGCTTTTTTGACTTTGTGGATTGGAAGGATGTTACCGACATCTAGTGAGAATTTCATGCCAATAGAGCACATTTAGAAAATTGGTGACGTGTTGAATGATTGTCAGCCAGTATACAATATATATATATATATATATATATATATATATATATATATTGTATAGGGTTGTACTCTCTCGGGTGCAATGGAAGGAAAGTGGGAGGCACGTTCTTTTAAAAGTTCATGTGGGTTTATGGCTTCATAAACCCCAGAAGCACAAACAGAGAGTAAACAGCCATTAGATCAGGCGAAACAAAATCACAATGTCTTTTGCAGGGCTCTGCTCCACCAGGCCTGTGGGCACACTGGCTGGGTTAGTGTTCAGTATTCAAGCTTGGTCTGGAGCCAAACACACAAGAGGCCTTCTCCTTCCCAATTCACAGACCATGTGCCAAACAACAGCCTCCATTACGTAGGCTGTAACCACACCCAGAGGTTATGTAGGTAGCCAGTCCTGCCCATCTCTCATAGCAACCTGGTCCCAGGTGCAATAAACAAACCTCTTAGCCCCTTAGTGACAGAGTCAACTTGGCACTTAATGACCAAGCCAGCTGATTTTTGCAATTCTGACCATTGTCACTTTATGAGGTTATAGTTTTGGAACGCTTCAATGTATACCACTGATTCTGAGAATGTTTTTTCGTGACATATTGTACTTCATGTCTGTGGTAAAATTTCTTCAATATAACATGCATTTATTTATGGAAAACAAGGAAATTTTGCTAAAGTTTTGAAAATTTTGCCATTTTCAAACTTTTAATTTTTGTATACTTAAATCTAGGAGTAGTGTCATACAAAATAGTTAATAAATAACATTTCCCACATGTCTATTTTACATCAGCACAATTTTGGAAACATACTGTATTTCTCGGACTATAAGACACACTTTTTACTCAAAGAATTTGAAAGGAAAATGGGGGGTGCATCTTATAGTCCGAATGCAGGCTTACCGGGAGGTTGTGGCAATGGTGTAGTAGCAAAACCGGCGGTGGCAGAGGTGTGTGGCGATGCTGAGGCTCGGTGTCAGTGGTGGGCGATGTGGAGTGCACCTGAGCAGGGTCCCTTCCTCAGGTTGCCGGCAGCAGAAATGTGGCAACGTCGCGACCCGGTGTTACACATTGTCACTCTGCACTAAAAGTATTGCATGGTGACAAGATCCTACTGAGAATACATCAGAATTGACAACCGCCGCATGCTCAGTAGAGCAGTTACTAGCTCAGCCCCTGAAATGGACATCACAGATTACTTAATTGGCAGCCACAAACAGAAAGGGACCCCTGTCCAAGAGCAGTATATTAGCCCTTAACAAACCAATAGCTCATCATAATGCACAACTCCACCTCTTTTAAAGGTGGCATTGGGTCCCTTTACCGCTTGGGCCATTCTGCGGCACAGGTTGCACCAATGATATGTCCGTCCCTGGGTGACATTTTGTTTCAGAGAAGGGACAGAGGCTGCAGCAGTGACCGTAGCCTTTGCCTCATGATGATGACTCGTTTGAGTATCCGAGCATGCAAGTGAGATTCTCAAACGGAAATAGGTAAACAAAATAAAAATAAGCAGTTAGATTAGAGAGGGACTGATAAAGACGTTTTAATTAAAGGATACTAGAAATGCTATTAGATTATTGCAATAAATATTTATTTAGGCTGAAAATAATTATCAGCTTTGAACCACCCCTTTAAGGTGCATTGACTGCACCTAAATGTATCACTAAAATGAACCTGTCAGAGGCTCTGACTCCCTAAACCACCACCATGACTGCATTGCACCCTTTTTCTACATTTTCATTAAGATAAGATAATCCTTTAATCGTCTCACCATGGGGAAAATAGCCCTTTTTGTTGCTTAGTGATGGAGGATAAATGTAAAATTAAATGTAAATTTAAAGGGGTTCGGACAACCCCTTCTCAATCACTTATTTTATTGCTCCCTGTGAAACAATAACACTTATACTGCCGGCGCAGTTCCAGGCAATCCCTGTGGAAATTCAGGATCTGCGTCACTCTCCTCTCCTTTGGGCGTACACTAAATGACATCCAAAGGAGTTGAGAGCTCAGCCACAGCTCTCACTTCCTCTATATGTTTGTATTTGTCCAAAAGTGGGGAGAGAAGCCAGCAAAGATTGGCCACAGGGATCATGTGACATCATAATCTTATGCAATAACTGGAAAAACCAGTGCTGACAAGACTGGAACTGCTCCTGACCTGGAGGTGAGTTTAGGCCTTATTATTTTAGAAGTGAGTACATAAGAATTGAGAAGAGGTTAAATCTGTTTTTGAGCTATATAAAATCAGTGGGTGATGAACGAATCAGACGGTATTGATTCTGCTGGACCAATTGTCCACTATTAAGAAATTCAAGTTGTAAGCTGTATTATCTTTGTTCCTGAATAAATATATATTCACTCTTAAACAGCTGGTCAGTACATAGATTAATCCGCTGCTAACAGGTTATTGGCCAAAAAACCCAAAGACCCAGAGAACAGCCTAGAGGAGAGACAACAACACTATAGTAAGAAGAAGAAGAAGCAAAGATGGCCACCAGCAGCAACTCTGAAGTTCACAGTGCCGAATCTGACTAAGCATAACTATTAATCCTGGAAATTCAATTATAAGAGAAGCTACATAGAAATGCACACAGGACTCTTGACCTGACCCACTACCAGAGGACTGGGTAGAGAAGTATCAAAAAGCACACAGCACTATCTCCCTCAGTATAGGGGATGATCAGATTTTGCGTGTATGTAAATGTTAAACTACAAAATAAATGTGGGAACTGCTGCAGAAAGTGCATAAAATGCTAAATCTCAGCAATAAATTCTATTTAATGAAAAATCTGTATCAGTCTAAGCTAAATAAGGGCCAAGATATGCAGGATTGCATAAGAAATACTCTAGAAATTGTGGTGCACCTGTGGGGCATTGGGGAAGATCCAAAGGATTTCTATTTTGCTGCATTACTTCGAAGCAGTCTACCAGAAAGCTATGATACTTGTAACTGCACTAGATGTGCACCTAGATTATGAGCTTACATTGAATTATGTCAGAGGAAAGCTTGTAGATTAGTATAAGTGAAAGATAGAAAGTGTAAGCAGCAGTGTGGTATTCAAAGATCTACCCAAAAATAAAAGTCACTTGAAGGAAACACTTGAGTGTTTTGTCTGCAAGAAATCAGGGCACCTAAAGACTGACTGCAGACTCTGGAAAGCTAGGATGAATCAGCTGAAAAAGCAAAATAATCATCAAAGGGTTAAAGTGCCATTATAAAAGAATATGACACTTTAAGTACTGAAGCTGCATTTACTGTTATTGCAAGTACATCAAAGCATGCATGGTTTATAGACTCTGTGGCAACTAGTCATATGATTGATGACAGAAGCTCCATTTCTAAACTTGAACAAAGTAAGTCAGAAAAAATGATCTTGGCTAATGGTCAGTATATAAATTCAGAGAGACATAACAGGAGATGGTGACATTAATTGTTAAGTCTCTCCAACACAAAGCAGAAAGATGCCAGTAAAGGACATGCTCTTTATCCTTAGTCTTGAAAGAAATCTGTTATATGTGAAGAAAAACAAGACATAGAAATGAAGTTACATTTTAAGATGACAGCTGTATCATTGTAGGTAACAGTAGGTTCGCAGGATGCAGTGACGAGACACGAGACTGGTTGAACTTTGAAAAGCAAACTTTTATAATTTGAAGCCGCTAGGGCTTTACTAAGCAACCAAAAATGGGTAAAAACAGTTGTCCTCGCAGGGACTCAGTACAACCAAACACTATTTGAAAAGACCACGACTAACCCGGCCGAGGCCGGTTACTATGGGGCCATGGTATGGCCGTCTATGAGTCCTTATACTCTATAATGTCACTTATCCGTCCTGACGTCACTCGGCCTCTCTGTTGGAGCTGCGTTGCAGTTGAAGCTGCGTTGTGGATGAAGTCACTTTGACGTCTTTGATGAGGCTGCTGTGGCGTCTTTGATGAGGCTGCCTTGGCGTCGCAGCCGCTGGGCCCAGCTGCTGAAGATTTTGAGTAGTCTTCAGGCATTCCAGCGCCCAGGAGGAGTTGGGGCACAACAGGATCTGATGGAGTCCAGAGATCAAGTAACCCCCTGTTGTAACAGCGGGGTTGCGCTTGTTTGCGAGTTCAATGGGACTCCTGTCCCCAAGCAGGGTTGTGTCGCAGTGCACAAGAGTGGCGGTTTACTGGCCACGCGCACAGCCTGAGGCTGTTTGCAGAGTGTCTCTGTTGACAAGGAACAGGCCCCAACTGCCGACTGCAGCGGGGTGAAGGTGGCTGTGAGCGGTGATAGACAGGCCGCAACCACGGGCTGAAGTGAAACGGCAGCGTCCGTGGGTAGCAGCGGACAGGCCGCAACCGCGGGCTAAAAGGGGATGGCAGCAGCTGGGAGAGGGAGCGGACAGGCGGCGGAGGGCTCGAGCTCAGCGGTAACGGTCGAGAATGACCGGGGGCAGATCATAACCCGGGATTGGGGTGGAGAGGCAGTCCCCTGTCGGTAAGCTGGGCACCTCTTTCCTGAGGGCCACTGCGTATCTACCCTCTTCTGCTGGTCTCTTCTCTCAACTGTCAGTGTCCTTCCCGTTCTCTCACGCCCCCTCCGTCTCCTGCTCCGTGTCTGACGTATCACCAACTGACTCCTCTGTGCGCTCCCTGTTCCTTTTATACTCGCCCCTCCCCTTGCTGTCCTGTCACTCTCAACAGTCCACTCTCCTCCTCTGTTCCCCGGGTACTGTTTCCTTAGGAACTCAGATGGCGGTCCCCTTGGTTCCGGCCTGGACACTCTGTGGGGGTCCTCCTCCCTACACTAACTCAAAAGAAGGTCACACATTAGCAGAAGTAAAAATTAGTGATGAGCGAGTATACTCGTTCAGCTGTCCTCCCAAGTATTTGGGCGTGCTTGGAGATTTAGTTTGTGTCGCCGTAACTGCATGATTTGCAGCTGCTAGACAGCCTGAATACATGTGGGGATTGCCTGTTTGTTAGGAAATCCCTGTATGTATTCAGGCTGTCTAGCAACCGCAAATCATTCAGCTACGGTGACATAAACTAAATCTCCGAGCACGCCCAAATACTCGGAGGACACCCAAGCATGCTTGGGAAAACCCGAGCAACGAGTACACTTGCTCATCACTAGTAAAAATCAAATATGTGTTGTACCAGCTAAAATGCAAAGAAAATGCATACACTGCTAAACATGAAAAGCACAAGAATTGTATCCATGTTTTGCACATGTGTCTTGCACATCGAGATCCAGAGACAAAGGAAAGTTAGTTCAAAAACAACTTGCTGATTTTATTACAGTCAATCTGTGTAATCAGGCAATTAAATGTATTAGCTGTCTTAAAGAAAAAATGTCAAGAAAATCCCTTCCTAAGAATAGTACTACAAAATCAGAACAGCTTCTGGACATAATACACACACGTTTGCTATCCAATGAGTACTCAAACTCCAGGAAAGAAGAGATATTTAAAGATATTGGGTCATATTATTCAAGATGTTCAGTTGCCTATTTGCTTCACAGCAAAGATGAGGTTCCAGAGAAGTTTGAAATATATCTCGCTGAAGTATATAACAAATTTAGGAGAATGCCAAAATTCTATGTGCAGATAATGGAACTGAATATACAAGTAATGAGACAGAAAATGTTTTAAGGAAGAATAGAATCCTGTTTGTGACCACTTTACCATACAACGCTGAACAGAATAATGTAGCAGAAAGAAAGAACCAGACACTTTGTGAAAGTGGAAGAAATATGCTATTTGACACAGATTTGCCAACAACATATTGAGGTGATGCAAACATGAGAGCTTTCTATCTTCAAAACAGACTACCAGGTAAAATTACTGAGAAAACTGGGAATGGAACAGCAAGAAGCCTGAACTACAACACATAAGAATATTTGGAAGTAAAGTATTTGTACAAAGAAAAACATACCAAGTGGGAATTTCATGCAAACCTGGTGGGCTACAGTGAAACCCAAACAGGATAAATAATTCTGCACCCAGAAACAAACAAGGTCACAATAAGCAGAGATGTAATGATTGATTAGAACTTTGTGTAGCTCAAGTTTCATGATATCATACCAGTAGTACAGCTGAAGCAACAACAATCTCAGTCATAATTTCACAATAAGAAGGAAAAGATGTAGAAGTTTGGTTAAGTTCTTCAACCACTTAAGAATCAACAGAAAAATCAGGTGAACCTGAAGTCAGGAAATTGTTGAGATTAGTGTTGAGCGACTTTTGTTTTTTTAGGGTCGAGTTTCGTTTCATGAAACCCGACTTTTCCAAAAGTCGGGTCGAGCAAAATTGGCCGACTATAGGGAAAAGTCGGGGTTGTCCCGAAACACGAAACCCAATGTAAGTCAATGGAGAATTAAAGTCGGCAGTGAGAGGAGGACAGGAAACACACCAACAGTGCCCATTTGAATGCCAAAAGCATAAATTCTTGTTACTGAAGCTTGTCAACCTTAATTAACTTCATAATACTAGTTACGCACTGAAAAATGGGGGTTATTTCGCTACAGTTGTGGGCGGGGGAGGGCTGGCTCCAGGTTTTCGTGGGCCCAGGGCCAAAGAGCGCCCCTTTAACACATACCACAACTCATGATGCTCCGATACAGCAGAGAAATAGCAGTATAGTACAATGAAAAATACTTCACTTCTTACATCTCATGACTGATATCCATTTTAAATTCTCCAATACCTCCAAAAACGGACAGTATATAACTCCATACAGTATTAAGGCCAGCGCTTAGTGCGCTATACAGAGTAATGAGGCCCATATATTTCTCCATACGGAATCATTATTCCCATATAATGTTTCAAACTATATATGATGAGCTCCACATAATGCTACAGTATATGTGGGTCCCAATGGATGAAGCTCCACTGTCTTATGGGCCCAAATAATGCTCCATATATAATGGGCCCCATTTCTACTGCTCTAGTGTATAATGGGCCCTGTAAATGCTGCTCCAGTGTCTGATGTCCACCTTTGGAATGCTCCAGTGTATGGTGGGCCCCATATATCTTTCACCAGAGTATAGTGCTCCCCAAAAATTGCTGTCCCAACATTGAAAACAATTACATAAGTCTCCTTGCTAGGGAATCCCTGCACTACTCTGAACTCCTTGTCGCCCCCATCTTCCATCTCACTGCACTTGGCTGTTTAGGCCCTCCCACTGGCAGAGACACTTTTGTGTACTATGCGGTGCCCTGTGCCAGTGCCATCGCCCATGAGTATGCCTCCCCACCTGCTCAAGGAACCTGCACTTTCATCTGCACCTTCCTCTTTGTCACCGTGTAAGGTGGTATAGTATGCGGGAAGGGGAACCTGAGTTTCCTCTGGGTCAGATTCTGGCTGTGTAGAGTGCGAGGGGAATGTAGTGGTCTGGGTCAATGTACCAGCAGCATCATCCAGCAGTGGCTGGGCCTCAGTGCACTTGTGGCGTCCCCAAGAGTACGGTCGCCACTGTGGCATTGCCTTCCACCTAGGGAGTGTGTTGTCAAGCTTGGGAGCAACGAAGGATCTCTCTAGCAGTGAAACCAACACACAACACATTTCCCACTCCAGGCCAGCAGGGAGACCTCTGAACCTGACTGCTGAGGAGCTGCTCTCTGTGGTCGGGAGGAGGTAAGTTAGGGCACTCTGTGCAGGGAAGGGGAAGTGTGTGGACGTGAGAAGGGGAGCTGGAGGATGAGCAGAGTTAAGGCTCACTCCTAGCTGGAGCGCATGGTCCGGATTCCGGTCTCCGAGTTTGAAGGGACACTGACGTTCCTGCAGCAGAAACCGGGGGAAGTAGCAGCTATAAATGCTCTGTACCCAACTAAGGCTCGGAGGCCCCAGCATCGACGTGTGCGAGGCAGAAGGAAAAGGCTACAGCTGTCTGCCATACAAGTAAAGTCTGAGGAAAATCTGTTAGACAGGAGGCGTTTCAGTGAACCACGGTCCTGTGAGTGCTTCCCCCACAAGCGCTAGAAAGGAGACATTCAGGAAGGTACATGTTGGCGGAGTGTTGGAAGGGAGCTTTCCATTCTGGTCCCGGAGGTTGGCAGAGGTCCTGACCCGGAGGACACAGCACGGAGGCAGGCATCTGTGTAACCTGCAGACTGTGAGTAAAGCTTTGGAACTGTACGCTCTGGTGTCCTACAGTTATTCCAGCACCGCTACATCTGGGTACCAGCACCTACACCGCCTGTGCCTTTCCCCATCACTACATCTACACTTCCCTGGGACTCCAGCTCCACCTGTGGGGAGCTTCACCATCTTTGCTGCACAACACCATCAGTCCCAGAGGATCTGCATGCAGCGTCGGCCTAACATCTATGTTGCCGAACACCACAGGTGGCGTCAAACTATCTATATAAACTCTTTACCATTATACCACGCCATTTACATGGGCGCCCAGGGCCACCGTCCGGGTCACCGCTGCTGTGACACATCCCACTGACACCGGCCCGATACCGAGTACCCCACAGCCCTGGGAGGGCGACCCATATGCCGACTGCTGATCGGGCGGCGTTATTCCCACGAACCTCCAAACAGCGTCCCTGAAGGCAAAGTTTTTGGTTTCCGGAGGCAGTATGATCGCAAAGCTCAACCATAAAGGAATGTCCAAAAGGGCACCACCAGGAGTGGAGCCTGTGGCTTAATTGGACTGCACCCGGGAAACCACTACCATACAAGCTACAGAAAAGATGGACAGATTGCAAGCTTTGTCGATTCTGTGTGTGGTGTGGTATGTCCGTTTGTAGTTGTGCTAGCGATTTCTCAGCTTTATTCCGTTAACGACCGAGACTCCGGCATGGCCCCGCGGTACGCGTCAAGCTTACTAGAGGGATACGCGAGGCTGTGGCATGTGAGATCGAGCAATAACAGGTCTAGCATTCCACTCCATGTCCGGGGCTGCATGCACGCTACACTGAAAGGACCAGCTTTTATCGCTTACAGGTGCAGATAACCTGCTGAACTCCGTTAGTGATGGGGATCTGGGATTCAGATTATTCCCCGCGAACGATGATTTCCCAGTAAGTTCAGGTCAACCGCAATTCCGGAGTTAGGCCTAACCGTCATTCCTGAAAAAATTACGTGTCCAAACCACAGGTGCTGTAGCTTGCTTAACAGCTCGGCAGCCGTTCTCAGGCCCAGTATGGATTCAACAACATTGTAGAAAGTTGATAAAGGGTACAGTTTCACCGGATAACACGTATATATGTAGCCTAATTTACACATTAAAAATATATGTCTATAGATCAGGAGGCAGACTCAGATGTTCTCAGGCCCAGTATGGATTTGACCAGATTGTACAAAGTTGAGAAAGGGTACTTTATCACTGGATAGCAGGTATATATAGCATAGTTTAAACATGTAAAATCTCCGTGTTCTCAGTATGGATTACACAGCAATCTAAAAAGTGGAAAAAAGGAAATGCATTTGAGGCGTACACAACTATATACTTTTGGTGTTATTTTTAAATCTTCATATATATTTCTGTCTCAGTAATACAGTCCAGCCTCTCCGCAATAGGAAATGAGATGCATACAATTAGTGACATAAAGGCTATTGATTGCAGAAATCTAGGAATTATTATTCACGGGAAAAACTTCCGTCACAATTCTCATAGGCGATGCTGACCCTCAATTAATTTGTGTGTTGAGACAGTGAAAACATTTTTTTGTGAATAAAGTCTTGCTGTATCGCACTTCCGTTGATTCCATCACTGTTACTCATCTCAATCCAATTTTTATCACAGGGAGCGATGTAAACATGGTGCTCACTGGCTATCATGATCTGTCACGTAACTTTGGAGTGCAAAAGACAGAAGCCACAGGCCGTAGGCGATTCTATTTGATTGGCATGAGAGGGCACATTTTGAAATGTGCGCCGGAATGTCACACGTTTGTGAGTAGGAAAACTGTGAAAGCTGATGATAAACCACCACTGCATGTAATTGTGAGTCGACGTCCATAAGAAATGGAAGCCACTGATCATCTGGAGCTAGAGCCTGGCCAGCAGGACAGGGCATAGCTATATCTTAAACATCATCTTTCAGTTCAATCAATTTGTAGTGGCAGTCCCAGTGAATGATTTGACAGCCCAGACTACACAGCGGAGGAGCAGGGAGAGGTAAACATTGCAAATGCTGGGGCCCTGCCCAAGAAAGGGGGGCACACTCGTGGGCGTCGGTACTGGCACTGGGCCCCTCATAGTATGGCGGTGTGTCTGACGGCGGGTGTGCACCACCACTGTCAGAGACATTTGATTGCACTATGAGGGACCCTATGCCAGTGCCCGCACCCAAGAGTCGGCCTACCCACCTGTCCAGGGCAACGGCACTCGCACGGTTTTGTGCGCTAGGTGGTGACCCCGGCCATGGGGGGGGCCGCCCACTTAGGGAGGTTTACAAAGTGGCATATGTAGATGTGGGTCATTCAGCTGCTGCAAAAGGCGAAATAGGTCAAGTTTGCGGAATAGGAGGAGGACCAAAGCAAGCCATTTTTCTGGCAACCTATGTGTCATCAAGGGAAGGTGGGACAAAATCCTTGGAAACCCATGCATGGTTCATTTTAACGAAGGTTAGATCATCCACATTTTGGGTTGACAGACGGGTCCTTTTTTCTGTCAGGATTGATCCAGCTGCACTGAAGACTCTTTCCGATAGCACACTTGCAGCTGGGCAAGCGAGCTCCTGTAAGGCATATTGTGCCAATTCAGGCTAGGTGTCCAGTTTAGCGGCCCAATAGTCAAAGGGGAATGACCTGTGCGGGAGAACATCGATATGGGAGGAAAAGTAGTTGTTAACCATAGTTGACAACTGCTGTCTGCTGTCACTTTCCATCGATGCAGTATTACCAGTTGTGTGAGCGGTCCGTGAAAAATCAGTCCACAACATTGTCATGAAACCCCTGTCTCTAACGCCACTTCTGCTGTGTGCACCACGAACACCTCTGCCAAGCTGCCCCCGGCCCGTACGGCTCGTGTGAGAACCATCACCGCTGTTGTGTGCTGGGAATGCCTCAACCAACCGGTTAACCAGAGTTGCTTGTTTAGTAGCCAATATTAGGTCAAGGTTCTCCTGTGGCATGATGTTTTGTAATTTGCCTTTATAGCGTGGATCCAGGATGCTGGCCAACCAGTAGTCGTCATCGTTCATCATTTTGGCAATGCGTGGGTCCCTTTTTAGGATCTGCCTGGCATAATCTGACATGTGGGCCAATGTTCCCGGTGTCAATGATGCACTGCGAGGGCTGGGTGGAGGAGTACTTTCTGGCAAATCCACATCCCTCCAGTCACGCACAAACGCTGTACCAGACCTTGCCACGCCAACATTTTCACTTGCCCCACGAGATGCATCCTCCTCCCCTAAGTAATCATCCCCATCATCATCCTCCTCTTCTTCCTCCACCTCGTCCAGGAGAGGTCCCTGAGCAGACAATGGCTGAATGTCATCAAGGATTCCCTCCACCTCTTCCTCCTCGTCAACATTGGCTGCAGATGCCTGCTCCTTAAGGTGCGTCAAAGTTTGCATGAGCAGACGCATAAGTGGGATGCTCATGCTTAGGATGGCGTCGTCTGCGCTTACCAGCCGTGTGCATTCCTCAAAACACTGAAGGACTTTACAGAGGTCTTTCAGCTTCGACCACTGCACACCTGTCAACTCCATGTCTGCTCTCAAAGTGCCTGGCCGTGTATCCTCCCACAAATGCATTATGGCCTGCCTCTGCTCGCACAGCCGCTCAACCATGTGCAGGGTGGAGTTCCACCTTGTTGCAATGTCGATAATGAGGCGGTGGTTGGGAAGGTGGAGCAATCGCTGCAGCTTCTGCATATGAATGGAGTGTACAGGCGACCGGCGGATGTGCGCGCACAGTCTTCGCACCTTCTGGAGCAGGGCTGTTAACTCCGGATAATTATTGAGGAAGCACTGCACCACCAGGTTCAAGGTGTGAGCCAAGCAAGGTATGTGGCTGAGTTTTGAAAGGGCTATGGCTGCCACAAAATTACGGCCGTTATCACTAACTACCTTGCCTGCCTCAAGATGTACACTGCCCAGCCATGACTCAGTTTGTCGCTTCAAGTACTCGGCCAGCACCTCGGCGGTGTGTCTGTCGCCCAAACACATCATCTGCAACACAGCCTGCTGACGCTTTCCACTAGCTGCTTGATAGGGGGACACCTCGTGTGCAACAGTGGCAGCTGCAGATGGAGTGCTCGTACGACTGCGCTCTGTGGACGAGCTTTCGCTTCTGGAGGAGGAGGAGGAGGAGGAGGGTCGAACGCCTAAAGCCAACTGTTTCCTATACCGTGGGCTAGGCAGCACTGTCCCACCACCGCTGTCCCCTGTGGACCCTGCATCCACCACATTAACCCAGTGCGCAGTGATGGACATGTAACGGCCCTGGCCATGCCGACTGGACCATGCATCAGTTGTGAGGTGCACCTTTCCATTCACTGACTGCTTGAGTGCATGGACAATGCGGTCTTTCACATGATGGTGGAGGGCTGGGATGGCTTTGCGAGAGAAGAAGTGGCGACTGGGTAGGTCATAGCGTGGTACTGCATAGGCCATGAGTTCGCGGAAAGCTGCGCTTTCCACCAACCGATAGGGCATCATCTCTAACGAAATTAGTTTGGCAATGTGGGCGTTCAAACCCAGTGTACGCGGATGAGAGACTGAGTACTTTCTTGACCTACTCATAGTGTCTGGGAGGGTGAGCTGGACTTGAGAGCTGCATATGGTGAAAGTAGCGGTGGACAGGGCGGACTTAGAGAGGGTTGATGATGGTGATGGAGTTGGTGTTCTTTCTGATGGCCTAGATTCAGTCTTTCGTTGATATAACAGTGGGATTCCCTGACTGCTGTGGCCTTGCAACGACACCTCAACATTTGCTGCTGTGCTAACCGGTGGGCTTACAGTGGGGGAAACAATGTAGCGTTGCTGACTACCTTCTTTGTGATCAGTTGCACATGTGGTACTTGAGGTTTGGTGTTGTGTCCACGCTTGCAAGTGCATGCTGGTTAAATGTCTAAGCATGCAACTGGTATTCAAATTTTTCAGATTTTTCCCTCGGCTAAAGGTCTTTGCGCACTTCTTACAGATAACCTTGGCCTGGTCATGAGGATTTTGTTCAAAAAAGTGCCACACTGCACTCTTCCTACTTTGGCAGACATTTTACGGCCTAGCACGCTGTGATATTTTGACCCTCTGGACAAGCTGTCCAGCAACTCTTTTGATTTTTGGAACCTGTCTTTGGAGTGCTCCGGGCCTGCCAGATAACAGCTGTTGCGATGTCGATGCCTGCTGTGGATGCTCCTCCTCCTCCTCATCTGAGCTATTGGAAGCAGCACCCTCTTCCCCCAATGGATGCCAATCTGGGTCAACAACTGGGTCATCCATCACCTCCTCTTCAATGTCATGTGCACCTTCCTCTGTGTCACCATGTATGGTGGTATAGTGTGCGGGAAGGGGCACCTGAGTCTCGTCAGGGTCAGAATCTGGCTCTGTACACTGCGAGGACATTGTAGTGCTCTGAGTGAATATACCAGCAGAATCATCTATCAGTGGCTGTGCATCAGTGCACTCCATGTCAGATTCATCTTGGCCTGGGTAATTCACCATTTCACTTGATAATCCAGGCATGGTATGTGAAAACAGCTCCATGGAGTAATCAGTAGTATGGCCTGCGTCATCCTTCAATCTTGGTTGGGGTGAAGGACACAAGGAAAGGTGTGGTTCATGAACATGAGCCTCCAATGACGACTCAGTGCTTTTATTTTTTACAACTTCAGAAGAGGAGGTGATAGAGCTGGAGGCTGAGTCAGCAATGTAAGTCAAAACTTTTTCCTGAAGCTCTGGCTTTAAAAGCGGTTTGCCAACTCCTAGAAAACTAAGCCTTCGAGGACTTGTGGAGCCAGACGATGACGCAGGCTCAACACCTCCTGCATTCGGTCCTATTTTGCTTTTGCCACTACCATCAGATCCACCACCAACACCATCAGTACCAGCTGCCAACCCCCGCCCAATTCCACGGCCTCTTCCACCAGCCTTCCTCATTTTTGGTAAAAATGTAGACAAAATCCAACAAACTATATAGTAATGTAAAACAAGGTACAAGGTGTCTATAGGACAGGGGAGATTTTGAATTTCTGCACACACTTGTGGACACTGGACACTTTTGGATTGTGTGAGGCCCACTGAATATCACAGCGCTATGTCACAGGCTCGATGTCGCAGGTGTGAAAAATGTCACTAGAGGATAACGGAGATTTTGAATTTCTGCACACACTTGTGGACACTGGACACTTTTGGATTGTGTGAGGCCCACTGAATATCACAGCGCTATGTCACAGGCTCGATGTCGCAGGTGTGAAAAATGTCACTAGAGGATAGCGGAGATTTTGAATTTCTGCACACACTTGTGGACACTGGACACTTTTGGATTGTGTGAGGCCCACTGAATATCACAGCGCTATGTCACAGGCTCGATGTCGCAGGTGTGAAAAATGTCACTAGAGGATAGCGGAGATTTTGAATTTCTGCACACACTTGTGGACACTGGACACTTTTGGATTGTGTGAGGCCCACTGAATATCACAGCACTATGTCACAGGCTCGATGTCGCAGGTGTGAAAAATGTCACTAGAGGATAACAGAGATTTTGAATTTCTGCACACACTTGTGGACACTGTACACTTTTGGATTGTGTGAGGCCCACTGAATATCACAGCGCTATGTCACAGGCTTGATGTCGCAGGTGTGAAAAATGTGACTAGAGGATAACGGAGATTTTGAATTTCTGCACACACTTGTGGACACTGGACACTTTTGGATTGTGTGAGGCCCACTGAATATCACAGCGCTATGTCACAGGCTTAATGTCGCAGGTGTGAAAAATGTGACTAGAGGATAACGGAGATTTTGAATTTCAGCACACACTGGTGGACACTGGACACTTTTGGATTGTGTGAGGCCCAGTGAATATCACAGAGCTATGTCACAGGCAGAAATTGGCTAGTGTATGACAAACTACAAGGTGTATATAGAATTGGGAAGAATAGGAATCTCCCTAGAGTGTAGGTCTGTAAGAACGGAACAAGTCCTCGACTTATCCTTACAGAGCGACACACAGATAGCTTCACTGTGGCCGTGATAACAGCCGATAGACGGTACTGAGAGAGGAGCGTGCACGTACACGGCTGTCCGGTGTACGTAAAATTGTCAAGTTCCGTGTTTTTTAAGTATACGGACTGACACATGCTGTCTCTCTATAGTTTTGAATGTGATCAAACAGCAAATATATTTAACTGTTTGAAAACTAGACAAAACTAGAAGGTGCAGGTCTGTAAGAACGGAACATGTCCTCGACTTATCCTTACAGAGCAACACACAGATAGCTTCACTGTGGCCGTGATAACAGCTGTTACACGGTACTGAGAGAGTAGTGTGCACGTACACGGCTGTCCAGTGTACGTAAAATTGTCAAGCTCCGTGTTTTTAAGTATACGGACTGACACACGCTGTCTCTCTATAGTTTTGAATGTGATCAAACAGCAAATATATTTAACTGTTTGAAAACTAGACAAAACTAGAAGGTGCAGGTCTGTAAGAACGGAACATGTCCTCGACTTATCCTTACTGAGCGACACACAGATAGTTTCACTGTGGCCGTGATAACAGCCGTTACACGGTACTGAGAGAGGAGCGTGCACGTACACAGCTGTCCGGTGTACGTAAAATTGTCAAGCTCTGTGTTTTTTAAGTATACGGACTGACACACGCTGTCTCTCTATAGTTTTGAATGTGATCAAACAGCAAATACACTGTGTTCCAAATTATTATGCAAATGATATTTTTCTATGATTTTCCTAAATGGTCAGTACAAATGACAGTCAGTCTAATAAAAGTCATCACCCGTTAGAGTATGCATCAAATTTTATTGAAGAAACCTCCCAATGGTAACAGTATAATCTCCAAAATGAATAAAAAATCAAATTGCACTGTTCCAAATTATTAGGCACAGTAGAATTTCTAAACATTTGATGTTTTAAAGAACTGAAAATGTTCATTTGTGGAATTTGCAGCATTAGGAGGTCACATTCACTGACCAAAAAAGCTTTTTAACTCCAAAACATCCTAACAGGCCAAGTTATGTGTTAACATAGGAACCCTTCTTTGATATCACCTTCACAATTCTTGCATCCATTGAACTTGGGAGTTTTTGGAGAGTTTCTGCTTGTATTTCTTTGCATGAAGTCGGAATAGCCTCCCAAAGTTGCTGTTTTGATGTGAACTGCCTCCCACCCTCATAGATCTTTTGCTTGATGATACGCCAAAGGTTCTCTATAGGGTTGAGGTCAGGGGAAGATGGGGGCCACGCCATGAGTTTATCTCCTTTTATGCCTATAGCAGTCAATGACTCAGAGGTATTCTTTGCAGCATGAGATGGTGCATTGTCATGCATGAAGATGATTTTGCTCCTGAAGGCATGTTTCTGCTTTTTATACCATGGAAGACAGCTGTCAGTCAGAAACTCTATATACAGTACTTTGCAGAGGTCATTTTCACACCTTCAGGAACCTTAAAGAGCCCTACCAGCTGTTTCCCCATGATTCCGGCCCAAAACATGACTCCTCCTCCTCCTTGCTGAAGTCGCAGCCTTGTTGGGACATAGTGGCCATCCACCAACCATCCATCTGGACCATCCAGGGTTGCTCGACACTCATCAGTAAACAAGACTGTATGAAAATTAGTCTTCATGTATGTCTGGGCCCACTGCTACCATTTCTGCTTGTGAACACTGTTTAGGGGTGGCCGAATGGTAGGTTTATGCACCACAGCAAGCCTTTGAAGGATCCTACACCTTGAGGTTCGAGGGACTCCAGAGGCACCAGCAGCTTTAAATATTTGTTTGCTGGTTTGTAATGGCTTTTTAGCAGCTGCTCTCTTAATCTGATGAACTTGCCTGGCAGAAACCTTCCTCATTCTGCCTTCATCAGCACAAACGTGTCTGTGCTCAGAATCAACCACAAATCTCTTAACAGTACGATGGTCACGTTTAAATTTTTGGGAAATATCTAATGTTTTCATCTCTTGACCAAGGTATTGCACTATTTGATGCTTTTCAGCAGCAGAGTGGTCCTTTTTATTTCCTAAATTCCTTGAAACCTGTGCCCTGCTTAATAATGTGGAACATCATTCTCAAGTAGTTTTCCTTTAATTGGGCTCACCTGGTAAACTAATTATCACAGGCATTTGAGATTGATTTCAGTGATCCAAAGAGCCCTGATACACAATACCATCTATGAGTTTATTTGAAAAACAAAAAATTACATCTTTATGACACTTAAATCCAATTTGCATAATAATTTGGAACGTAGTGTATATTTAACTGTTTGAAAACTAGACAAAACTAGAAGGTGCAGGTCTGTAAGAATGGAACATGTCCTCGACTTATCCTTACAGAGCGACACACAGATAGCTTCACTGTGGCCGTGATAACAGCCGTTACACGGTACTGAGAGAGGAGCGTGCACGTACACGGCTGTCCGGTGTATGTAAAATTGTCAAGCTCCGTGTTTTTTAAGTATACGGACTGACACACGCTATCTCTCTATAGTTTTGAATGTGATCAAACAGCAAATATATTTAACTGTTTGAAAGCTAGACAAAACTAGAAGGTGCAGGTCTGTAAGAACGGAACATGTCCTCGACTTATCCTTACAGAGTGACACACAGATAGCTTCACTGTGGCTGTGATAACAGCCGTTACACGGTACTGTGTGAGGAGTGTGCACCGCTATATGGTGTGAAAAAATGCACGCTCAGTACCTCACCAGGACAAAAAAAAAATTGGGATTGCTTTTAAAAAAGCAGTTTGCAGAGCAGTGGGTAAACAGCAATGCAGCCGTCAGGAAGCCTTAGAAGGCAGTCTAACAACCAACACCGCTGATCCAGCAAAATATAGCCTCCACTTGCACTGCACACACAGTGACTGGTGTGTTGTACAGGCAAAATCGCTAGCAGCAGAAGCAGTTTTTGGTGTCTTCTTCCCTGCCTAACGCTCTCCCTACAAAATCATCATCAGCAGCAGCAGCGCTCCCTATTCTGAGATCAGCATGAGTAACATGGCGGTCGGCGTGCACGCCCTTTTATACCCCCTGTGATGCCCACCAAAGCAAGCCAATCACTTGCATGCCCTTCTGAAAGATGGTGGTGACCCCTGCCTATGTCATCACATTGCCCACAGTGTCCGTAGATCCTGATTGGCTGAAAAAGAGCGCAAAACAAACTTTTGAAACGCGACTTTGGCGCTTAAGTCGCCGACCTCGTGGCCGACCTCATCCTAGGGTCGGGTTTCGTTTCATGAAACCCGACTTTGCCAAAAGTCGGCGACTTTTGAAATTTTTCGACCCGTTTCGCTCAACTCTAGTTGAGATCAAACAAGAGTATTCTAGCTAAGTGTCGATCCTACTTTATCAAAACACTACCTGATTCAGATGCGCAGTCATGGGATGAAATGCAACAATGAAGTGGATTAATGCTGCAAATGAGGAAATGTAACAACCGGCATGTCGGTCATTGCTTGGGACGAGAATACGGTGCTGAATCAAAACTCAATATGAAGGTAAACCAACTTTTTCTTTATATCTACTGCAAAAAATGGCAGAATTTTCTCTCCCAACACAATATGGCCACAACAGCCACAACTCAAACAATACAAGTTATGCCGCCAAGTGTCAGCTTCACAGAAAAGAATCAGACTACCCCAAGACTATACCACCCCTCCCTTATCTGTAATGGGCCTACACGGGGTTATACTGTGACTGTGACACATGGTCCTCTCAGGAATACAATCTTACACCCGCCTCCCGACTAACTTACAATAAATCACGGGTACCCGTTTTATTCCCAATATATATATATATCACAGTATAAACTCAATGTATTCGCAGTGCACTGTATTATTGTTGAAAACTCAGCCAGAATCTTGAAGCACAGGAATCCACCCAGTCTCTATTAGTTCGTATGCAATTCTTAGTGCAAGAGTGTCCTTAAATAAGCTGTGAATCCTATCTAGCTATCCCTAGCTAACTACACATTCGGTGACCGGTCACACTTTTCTGGTTATTTACAAGAGCCGCTTTCTTGAAATCACATGGTCCCTAAACAGGAATGCCTCAAGCATTCTGGATTTCCCTCTCTCCATCACTGCGCTGCTTCTCCTCAAAAGATGCCCAGAAAAAAACTCTCTGAGGTAATGTGTCCTGTTTCCAGAATCTTCTTGTCCGCAACTCAAGGGCAACCTCCTGTGGCTGAACAATATTACTGCAACAGCATTGTAATTATCTTGTCTATTACTCAAAGGTGACCTCCGGTGACTGAACAAAGTTACTGCATCAACATTGTTTATGGTAGAAAAACATCACCTTACTACAGAAATGAAGTCCCTTTTTCAAACTCAAACTTGGAAACTCACCAAACTACCGCAAGGCAAGAAAGCAATCAAATGTAAATGGGTTTTGAGACCAAGCATGACTCTAAAAGCAAGATTTACAGATTTAAAGCAAGATTATTTGCAGAAATATGGTGGAGATTATGATGCCACATTTACCTCCCATCTCTAAGCCGCTCTACTTTGACGTTTGGTAGAGCGGCTTAGTATACATTTTTTGCAAAAAGCTTATCAACTAAATACCCTGTTTTGTAATTATCTTTTTACTAGCACTTGCTGTTTACTGTTACTTTTTTACAACAGAGCATTTTTATACGTTTGTTTTACTGTGTTTTTCTGTGTTTTCAGTCTTCTGGTGGTGTGAATAGTGTCATACAGACTTATTCACTGTGTGCATGGCCCATGTGTTTTTGTCTAATAGGTTTCTTGTTTATGCAAGATGGGGAGGTTTCCACCCCTTCCTTATGGGCCGCGCACACAAAAGCCGTCTTCCATAGCGTGTCCACATCGGACCTTACCTGCCTGAATCCTGCTTACGCAGGTACTATACAGATGATCAGGTTTATAAATACATCGGTCAGGACCGCTCTGAAATGGGTATACCTTGACGTTTGGTAGAGCAGCTTAGCATACATATTTTGCAAAAAACGTATCAACTAAATACCCTGTTTTGTAATTATCTTTTTACTAGCACTTACTTGCTGTTTACTGTTACTTTTTTTACAACAGAGTATTTTATACATTTGTTTTACTGTGTTTTTCTGTGTTTTAAGTACCTGGGATCTTGTAGTCCTTATGTGAGTTGGGGATCTTTGTCTTGTCCGTGGTCATTATAAATGGACAGGTTTTACATTTTTTTCTGGTTGCAAGGAAAGGTTCCTGCAGCTGTTGAGGAGGACAGGGAGCTTCTGACAATGATGCTTCTTAAATTTGGGGGGCAGTCCAAGAGTATATTTCTGCCACTTAATGAATTAGGTATACAGTACTCCAGTGAGCCTCTTCTTTATAGGGAATGCCTTTCTTTAGCTCAAAAGTCTGGAGTCACTCTATGCGACTGCAGACTTCTAAATACTCACAGCGCGTTCCGACTTGACGTGTGGCTCCACTCAAATAATTTGTATTGAGCGAGGCTGCACATGTCTACCCAGAATGTGGCTGGAAGTATGTAATGTATATCGCATGTTTGTGTTCCCATGACCACCTTCCCAGGCCCTGAAATTGGAAAATCCTGACAGCAAACGTCATGCATGCTGTGAGGATTCACAAGTCTTCAGTCACAGAGTGACTGCATACTTTCGTGCCAAACCTACACAACCCTTTTAAGACTGGCTTGCGCAATCCCATTTTTAATGAGTCTACCCCTATGTGTAAAGTCTCACTAATTTTTCACCTTGTTTATTACCTCTGAAACTGAAATGGCTTTAGGGAACATGATAGGGAAAATAAAGGGTACATGAGAGAAAGGTCACATGAAAGCAACAAAAGATAATAGAAAAAAGCCTAAAGGTACTGTCACACTTAGCGATGTACCAGCGATCCTGACCAGCGATATGACGCGGTCAGGATCGCTGGTACATCGCTAAGTGGTCGTTAGTGAGCTGCCACACAGGCAGATCTCACCAGCGACATCGCAGGGGTCGGGGGTCGCTACTTACCTGTCAGACGAGGTGATCCTGACGTCCTTCCGCCCGCATCCACGCGTCGCTCGTCGCCACAGCAGGAAGCCCAGCAGGAAGCTGACGATGAGAAATGGTCCAGGACGTTCACGCGATCAGCGATAACCAGCGGGGGAGCGGTTGGAGGTAAGTATCAGACATAGTGATATCGCTAGCAATATCGCTATAACGTCACAAAAACCAGTGACGTTATAGTGATATTGCTAGCGATATCGCATAGTGTGACAGGCCCTTAAAGAACAGTCCTATTCTTCATTTCGTGCATTACCTGTGTCAGACCTCGAAATTGAAAAGTGAGACCCAACTGATGATCAATGAGCCCAAAATGGTCACATTAGATACAGCTCACATTATATATAGGCAGCCAGAATGGAGAAAGTATTGACAAGACAATAATAATGTGGGAATAGTAAAGAAATATCACCAGTGTTTGAGAGTTTGCTTATATAAAGAATCTTGTGATATTCATGTGTTTAAACTATGTTGGTGAAGCAGTTGCTTATCAACATTCAGTAGACAAATAGTATCACCTGTATCTGCTTATTATTTTATTAGATTTTATATTGTACTATACATGGCTTACCGATCCCGATTCATCGTGCCTTTGCACTTGTTTTTGTCCAGTTTTGTGTGTTTTGCACCTTATTTTGCTTGCATCCAATTATCTGTTTATACCCTTTTTAAAATCTTTTTTATTTGTGTCTGCCTGTTTTTTTTCTCCTCAGTTTTGTGGGTGGAGTTTAGCAATTCATAGAATTATACAGTGTTAGAGTTGGAAGGCACCTCAAGGGTCATCATGTCCAACCCCCTGCTTAAAGCAGGATTCACTGAACTATCTCAGACAGATGTCTGTCCAGCCTCTGTTTCAAGACTTCCTTTGAAGGAGAACTCACCACCTCTCGTGGTAACCTGTTGCACTCATTGATCACCCTCACTGTCAAAAAGTTTTTTCTAATATCTAATCTGTATTTTCTACCTTTCAGTTTCAGTCCATTGCTTCTAGTTTTTCCATGTGCAAATGAGAATAAGGATGATCCCTCCACACTGTGACATCCCAAATATTTGTAGACAGCTATTAAGTCTCCTCTTAGCCATCTTTTTTGCAAGCTAAATATTCCCACATCCTTTAACAGTTCCTCGTAGGACATACTTTGCAGTCCGCTCACCATCTTGGTATCTCTTCTCTGAACCTGCTCCAGTTTTTCAATGTCTTTTTTCAAACGTGGTGCCCAGAATTAGACACAGTATTCTAGATGAGGCCTGACCAAGGAGGATAATTTCTTCATGTGATCTAGACTCTATGCTTCTCTTAATATATCCTAGAACTGTGTTTGCCTTTTTGCTGCTGCTTCACACTGTTGACTCATGGACAATCTGTGATCTATTAATATACCCAAGTCTTTTTCACACATGCTGTATCTTAGTTCTATTCATCCCATTCTATAGATGTAATTTTCGTTTTTCTTGCCCAGACCTAGAATCTTGCATTTCTCCCTGTTAAATACCATTCTATTAGTTACTGCCCATTGTTCAAGCTTATCTAGATCCTTCTGAATCCTTTCTCTGTCTAGCTATCCCTCCTAGCATTTGCATTATCTGCAAATGTGATTAGTTTCCCTTCAGTTCCCTAATCTATGTCATTTATAAAAATGTTGAACAACACTGGGGCCAGGACAGAGCCTTGTGCTATCCCACTTGAAACACTTACAATTGGATGTGCACCCATTTATTACGATCACTGAGACAGTTATAAATCCACCTAACCATAGCATTGTCAATCACATACTTGGTCATTTTTTTCAATAAGGATAGTATAAGATACTTTATCAAATGCTTCACTGAAGACGAGATATACTATATCTATCGCATTTCCCTGATCCACCCAGTCACTGATACCATCATAGAAGGAAGGTAGATTAGTCTGGCATGACTTGTTTGCTACAAACCCATTCTGGCTCTGGTTAATTATTGTATTCTTATCCAAGTACTTACATATATGCTGTTTAATAATTTGTTCAAAGTTCTTTCCTGTAAGTAAAGGCCCCTTTACATTTAGCGATGCACCAGTGATCCCGACCCTGTCAGGATCGCTGGTGCATTGCTAAATGGTCGCTAGTGAGCTGCCAAACAGGCAGATCTCACAGCGATGCAGCAGCGATACAGCGGTCGTTACTTATCTTTCAGATGCGGCGATTCTGACGTCCTCCCGCCCGCCTCCACACGTCGCTCGTCGGCGCCACAGGAAGCCCAGCAGGAAGCGCCCGACGAGAAATGGAGCTGTGCGATCTCGCGCGATCAATGACAGACAGCGAGGGAGCCGGTCGGAGGTAAGTATCACACATAGTGATATTGCTAGCGATATCGCTGCTACGTCACCAAATCGGGTGATGCTATATGTAAAACTCCCTTAAGTAAGGCTCAGCGGCATAGAATGTGATAAAAAGAAGTGTATATCATTCTGAGAATCACACAGGATGATATTTCTTCTAGTTAATAGGTCAATTACAGGGGCTTCTCATAAAATTAGAATACCATCAAAAAGTTAATTTATTTCAGTTCTTCAATACAAAAAGTGAAACTCATATATTATATAGAGTCATTACAGCCACTTAAAACCCAAAAGTCATTATCTCAGTAAATCAGAATGCTTTATAACACCAGCTTGGAAAATTATTTTAAAATCCAAAATGTTGGCCTACTGAAATGTATGTTCTGTAAATGCACTCAATACTTGGTTGGGGCTCTTTTTGCATCAATTACTGCATCAATGCGGTGTGGCTTGGAGGCGATCAGCCTGTGGCACTGCTGAGGCGCTATGGAAGCCCAGGTTGCTTTGATAGCAGCCTTCAGCTCATCTGCATTGTTGGGTCTGGTGTCTCTCATCTTCCTCTTGACAATACCCCATAGATTCTCTATGGGGTTAAGATCAGGCGAGTTTGCTGGCCAATCAAGGACAGTGATACTGTTGCTTTTAAATCAAGTATTGGTATTTTTGGCAGTGTAGACAGGTACCAAGTCCTGCTGGAGAATGAATTTCCATCTCCAAAAAGCTTGTCAGCAGAGAGAAGAATGTAGTGCTCTAAAATTTCCTGCTAGATGGCTGCACTGACTTTGGTCTTGATAAAACACAGTGGCCCTACACCAGCAGATGACATGGCATCCCAAACCATCACTCATTGTGGAAATTTCACATTGGACCTCAACCAGCTTTCCACTCTTCCTCCTGACTCTGGGACCTTGATTTCCAAATGAAATGCAAAATGTACTTTCATCTGAAAACAACAACTGCCATGGAACTTCCTGTCTGTCCTGATTATTTAAGTCCAGGTCGTGTGCCGCTCTTTGCCTGAATATTTTGCTGCTGTTAGCTCCTGAGCTCCTGTTCTGCTGGTGGACTCTCTGCTGCTGCTGCCCGTTACTCGGTGCTCTGCCTCTTCTCGTTCTGCTGCCTACAGTCTTCTGGACATCTCCCTGATGCTGACTGTAGTTAACTACTGTCTGGACTTCTAGTTGGAGTTATTCGCCCCTGGAACTGCTGTGGCCTGTAAGGAATCCTGGCATCACCTTCTCCTCTAGGTCTGTTTTTGTGTGAGCTGCTGTGCGGGACTTGTGTGGGACTTACAGCCCATGCAATCAGATTCCATAGTACCCATATACAGTGAGGAAAAATGTATTTAGCAAGCCACCAATTGTGCAAGTTCTCCCACTTAAAAAGATTAGAGAGGCCTGTAACTGATATCATAGATAGACCACAACTATGAGAGTCAAAATGATAAAACAAATCCAGAAAATCACTTTGTCTGATTTGGCAAGATTTATTTTGCAAATTATGGTGGAAAATAATTATTTGGTCACATAAAAACATGCAAGATTTCTGGCTCTCACAGACCTGTAACTTCTTTTTTAAGAGGCTCATCTGTCCTCCTCTTATTACCTGTAGTAATGGCACCTGTTTGAACTTGTTATCAGTATAAAAGACACCTGTCCACAACCTCAAACAGTCACATTCCAAACTCCATTATGGTGAAGACCAAAGAGCTGTCAAAGGACACCAGAATCAAATCTGTAGCCCTGCACCAGGCTGGGAAGACTGAATATGTAATAGGCAAGCAGCTTGGTGTGATGAAATAAACTGTGGGAGCAATAATAAGAAAATGGAAGACATACAAGACCACTGATAATCTCCCTCGATTTGGGGCTCCACGCAAGATCTCACCCCGTGGGGTCAAAACGACCACTTGAACGGTGAGCAAAAATCCCTGAACTACAAGGGGAGACCTAGTAAATGATCTGCATAAAGCTTGAACCACCGTAACAAAGGCTACCATCAGTAACATATTACGCCGCCAGGGACTCAGATCCAGCAGTGCCAGACGTGTCCCCCTGCTTAAGCCATTACATGTCCGGGCCCATCTGAAGTTTGCTAGCAAGCATTTGGATTATCCAGAAGAGTGTTGGGAGAATAGCACATGGTCTGATGAAACCAAAGTAGAACTGTTTGGTAGAAACAAAACTCGTTGTGTTTGGAGGAGACAGAATGCTGAGTTGCATCCAAAGAACACCATAGCTACTGTGACACGTGGAGGTGGCAACATCATGCTTTTGGGCTGTTTCTCTGCAAAGGGATCAGGACGACTGATCCATGTACATGAAAGAATGAATGGAGCCATGTATGGTGAGATTTTGAGTGCAAACCTCCTTCCATCAGATAGAGCATTGAAGATGAAACGTGGATGGGTGTTTCAGCATGATAATGATTATAAGCACACCGCCAGGGCAATGAAGGAGTGGCTTCGTAAGATGCATATAAAGGTCCTGCAGTGGCCTAGCCAGTCTCAGATCTCAACTCCACAGAAAACCTTTGGAGGGATTTGAAAGTCTGTATTGTCCAGCGTCAAGCCCAAAACATCACTGCTCTAGAAGAGATCTGCATGGAGGAATGGGCCAACATACCACCAGCAGTGTGTGCCATCCTTGTGAAGACTTACAGAAAACGTTTGACCTCTGTCATTGCCAACAAAAGATATATAACAAAATATTGAGATGAAATTTTGTTAATGACCAAATACTTATTTTCCACCATAATTTGCAAAGTAAATCTTGCCAAATCAGACAAGGTGACTTTCTGGATTTGTTTTCTCATTTTGACTCTTATAGTTGTGGTCTACCTATGATGTCAATTACAGGCCTCTCTCATCTTTTTAAGTGGGAGGACTTGCACAATTGGTGGCTGACTAAATACTTTTTTCCCCACTGTATAAGGGGGCCAGGATGGATATATAGGGGGCCAGGATGGATATATGAGGGAGTCAGGATAGATATATGGGGGAGCCAGGATGGATATATGGGGGAGCCAGGATGGATATGGGTCGCCCTCCCAGGGCTGTGGGGTACTCGGTACCGGGCTGGTATCAGTGGGATGTGTCACAGCAGCGGTGACCCAGACCATGGCCCTGGGTGCCCAAGTAATAGGAAGATGTAGTGGTGGAATGTAGTTAAATGAATAGTTTGTGACGCCACCTGTGGTGCTCGGCAAGGGAGGTGTTAAGCCGACGTTGCATGCAGATTCGCTGGGACTGATAGTATGGTGCAGCAAAGATGTAAAATCTCCCCACAGGTGAAGCTGTAGTCCCAGGGCAGTGTAGATGTGGTTGGCACGGGGATGTAGCAGTGCCGGAAGGGTAGGAAGCAGACAAGACACAGCGGGGTGCAATTTCTGTACCTTTACTTGATAACTGCAGTCCAGGGTCCTGATTACAGATGGTATTGGAGCAGGCTAGCCTGGAAGCAACTCAGGGATTCTCTCTCAGCAGATGGGCTGTGCAGTCTCCTTCCTAGCGCTTTAAGTGTGAAGATCCCCTAGTACTGAGTTACACTGGAGTTCCTCCTAATCGATGTTCCCAAGAACCTCACTTGCAAGGCAGACAGCTGTAGCCTATCTCGGGGACTCCTCTCTCCTGAATCCCGGCTCACTATCCAAGCTGCTGTTGTGCCTTCAAGTCTTAGGGTACCGTTACACCTAGCGATGCACCAGCGATCCCGACTAGCGATATGACGCGGTCAGGATCGCTGGTGAATCGCTAGGTGGTCGCTAGTGAGCTGCCACACAGGCAGATCTCACCAGCGACATTGCTGGGGACGGGGATCGCTACTTACCTGTCACACCAGGCGATCCTGCGTCCTCCCGCCCGGCTCCACGCGTCGCTCGTCGTCACAGCAGGAAGCGCCGCAGGAAGTGACCGACGAGGAATGGTCCAGCAGCTTCTTGCGCGATCAGCGATTACCAGCGGGGGAGCCGGTCGGAGGTCAGTATCACATGCAGCGATATCGCTAGCAATATCGCTGCAACGTCACAAAATCGGTGACTTTACAGAGATATTGCTAGCGTGTAGATGGGAATAGGGCTGTCACGGCACCGGCTCCTGCTCCTGCTTACTTCTCTGCGTACTCTGCCCGGCGCGCTCCTGCTTCTCGGCGCATCCCCGCGCCCGGCCTCCGGCTCCCTTGGCGTCGGGTACGAGCACACAGTGCGCGGCCTCCTGGGTAATGTGACGCGCTAGCCCCGCCCCCAACATGGCGTCACCCACCGCTACATATGCCCGGCGCCTGCTCAGGTAAGACACCTGATTATCTTATGCGGTGACGCTGTCTGCTGCGGTGCTCACTGTGTCCTCAGGCCCCCTCTCGTCCTCTGTCTGTGCTGTTTGGTGCCTTGGTTCTCCCTAGTCCGCTGCCTGCTTGATCTCTGTCCGCCTCTCCTGTACTCTGCCCTCCCAGTCTCCCTAGGGCTTTCCCTCCTCTGTCCTGCCTCCTGCTCTCCCCTCTCCGTCTCAGTTATCTGCCGTCCTACACTTTATACATCATTTTGCTTCTTTGCCTTTACAGCCTCCAGTCCTGTGCCCCCTGGCTCTCCGGTCCTGTACCCCACTGGGTCTCTGTCTTGCTCGGTGCTCTGCTTATCGTCCACGTCTGTGCCTTCTTTCTATTGCCTCAGTCATCCCTTTGGTTCCAGCTGTTGCGGCTCTATCCCCTGGAGGTCTGTCCCTAACACTCCCTGTATAGGGGGTGGTCCTCACCTGGGCACTCGCTTCCGGGGGCTCTGGAGTCGTGACTAGTGTTGAGTGACTTTTGGTTTTTTAGGGTCGAGTTTCGTTTCATGAAACCCGACTTTTCCAAAAGTCGGGTCGAGCAAAATCGGCCGACTATAGGGAAAAGTCGGGGTCGTCCCGAAACAGGAAACCCAATGTAAGTCAATGGAGAATTAAAGTCGGCAGTGAGAGGAGGACAGGAAACACACCAACAGTGCCCATTTGAATGCCAAAAGCATAAATTCTTGTTACTGAAGCTTGTCAACCTTAATTAACTTCATAATACTAGTTACGCACTGAAAAATGGGGGTTATTTGGCTACAGTTGTGGGGGGAGGGCTGGTTCCAGGTTTTCGTGGGCCCAGGGCCAAAGAGCGCCCCTTTAACACATACCACAACTCATGATGCTCCGATATGGCAGAGAAATAGCAGTATAGTACAATGAAAAATACTTCACTTCTTGCATCTCATGACTGATATCCATTTTAAATTCTCCAATACCTCCAAAAACAGACAGTATATAACTCCATACAGTATTATGGCCAGCACTTAGTGCGCTATACAGAGTAATGAGGCCCATATATTTCTCCATATGGAATCATTATTCCCATATAATGTTTCAAACCGTATATGATGAGCTCCACATAATGCTACAGTATATGTTGGTCTCAATGGATGAAGCTCCACTGTCTTATGGGCTCAAATAATGCTCCATATATAATGGGCCCCATTTCTACTGCTCTAGTGTATAATGGGCCCTGTAAATGCTGCTCCAGTGTCTGATGTCCACCTTTGGAATGCTCCAGTGTATGGTGGGCCCCATATATCATTCACCAGAGTATAGTGCTCCCCAAAAATTGCTGTCCCAACATTGAAAACAATTACATAAGTCTCCTTGCTAGGGAATCCCTGCACTACTCTGAACTCCTTGTCGTCCCCATCTTCCATCTCACTGCACTTGGCTGTTTAGGCCCTCCCACCGGCAGAGACACTTTTGCGTACTATGCGGTGCCCTGTGCTAGTGCCATCGCCCATGAGTATGCCCCCCCACTCAAGGAACCTGCACTTTCATCTGCACCTTCCTCTTTGTCACCATGTAAGGTGGTATAGTATGCGGGAAGGGGAACCTGAGTTTCCTCTGGGTCAGATTCTGGCTGTGTAGAGTGCGAGGGGAATGTAGTGGTCTGGGTCATTGTACCAGCAGCATCATCCAGCAGTGGCTGGGCCTCCTGTGCACTTGTGGCGTCCCCAAGAGTACAGTCGCCACTGTGGCATTGCCTTCCTCCTAGGGAGTGTGTTGTCAAGCTTGGGAGCAACGAAGGATCTCTCTAGCAGTGAAACCAACACACAACACATTTCCCACTCCAGGCCAGCAGGGAGACCTCTGAACCTGAGTGTTGAGGAGCTGCTCTCTGTGGTCGGAAGGAGGTAAGTTAGGGCACTCTGTGCAGGGAATGGGAAGTGTGTGGACGTGAGAAGGGGAGCTGGAGGATGAGCAGAGTTAAGGCTCACTCCTAGCTGGAGCGCATGGTCCGTATTCCGGTCTCCTAATTTGTAGGGACACTGACGTTCCTGCAGCAGAAACCGGGGGAAGTAGCAGCTATAAATGCTCTGTACCCAACTAAGGCTCAGAGGCCCCAGCATCGACGTGTGCGAGGCAGAAGGAAAAGGCTACAGCTGTCTGCCATACAAGTAAAGTCTGAGGAACATCTGTTAGACAGGAGGCGTTTCAGTGAACCACGGTCCTGTGAGTGCTTCTCCCACAAGCGCTAGAAAGGAGACGTTCAGGAAGGTACATGTTGGCGGAGTGTTGGAAGGGAGCTTTCCATTCTGGTCCCGGAGGTTGGCAGAGGTCCTGACCCGGAGGACACAGCACGGAGGCAGGCATCTGTGTAACCTGTAGACTGTGAGTAAAGCTTTGGAACTGCATGCTCTGGTGTCCTACAGTTATTCCAGCACCCCTACATCTGAGTACCAGCACCTACACCGCCTGTGCCTTTCCCCCATCACTACATCTACACTTCCCTGGGACTCCAGCTCCACCTGTGGGGAGCTTCACCATCTTTGCTGCACAACACCATCAGTCCCAGAGGATCTGCATGCAGCGTCGGCCTAACATCTATGTTGCCGAACACCACAGGTGGCGTCAAACTATCTATATAAACTCTTTACCATTATACCACGCCATTTACATGGGCGCCCAGGGCCACCGTCCGGGTCACCGCTGCTGTGACACATCCCACTGACACCGGCCCAGTACCGAGTACCCCACAGCCCTGGGAGGGCGACCCATATGCCGACTGCTGATCGTGCGGCGTTATTCCCACGAACCTCAAAACAGCGTCCCTGAAGGCAAAGTTTTTGGTTTCCGGGGGCAGTATGATTGCAAAGCAGAACCTTAAAGGAATGTCCAAAAGGGCACCACCAGGAGTGGAGCCTGTGGCTTAATTGGACTGCACCCGGGAAACCACCACCATACAAGCTACAGAAAAGATGGACAGATTACAAGCTTTGTCGATTCTGTGTGTGGTGTTGTATGTCCGTTTGTAGTTGTGCTAGCGATTTCTCAGCTTTATTCCGTTAACGACCGAGACTCCGGCATGGCCCCGCGGTACGCGTCAAGCTTACTAGAGGGATACGCGAGGCTGTGGCACGTAAAATCGAGCAATAACAGGTCTAGCATTCTAGTACATGTCCGGGGCTGCATGCACGCTACACTGAAAGGACCAGCTTTTATCGCTTACAGGTGCAGATAACCTGCTGAACTCCGTTAGTGATGGGGATCTGGGATTCAGATTATTCCCCGCGAACGATGATTTCCCAGTAAGTTCAAGTCAACCGCAATTCCGGAGTTAGGTCTAACCATCATTCCTGAAAAAATTACGTGTCCAAACCACAGGTGCTGTAGCTTGCTTAACAGCTCGGCAGCCGTTCTCAGGCCCAGTATGGATTCAACAACATTGTAGAAAGTTGATAAAGGGTACAGTTTCACCGGATAACACATATATATGTAGCCTAGTTTACACATTAAAAATATATGTCTATAGATCAGGAGGCAGACTCAGATGTTCTCAGGCCCAGTATGGATTTGACCAGATTGTACAAAGTTGAGAAAGGGTACTTTATCACTGGATAGCAGGTATATATAGCATAGTTTAAACATGTAAAATCTCCGTGTTCTCAGTATGGATTACACAGCAATCTAAAAAGTGGAAAAAAGGAAATGCATTTGAGGCGTACACAACTATATACTTTTGGTGTTATTTTTAAATCTTCATATATATTTCTGTCTCAGTAATACAGTCCAGCCTCTCCGCAATAGGAAATTAGATGCATACAATTAGTGACATAAAGGCTATTGATTGCAGAAATCTAGAAATTACTATTCACGGGAAAAACTTCCATCACAATTCTCATAGGCGATGCTGACCCTCAATTAATTTGTGTGTTGAGACAGTGAAAACATTTTTTTGTGAATAAAGTCTTGCTGTATCGCACTTCCGTTGATTCCATCACTGTTACTCATCTCAATCCAATTTTTATCACAGGGAGCGATGTAAACATGGTGCTCACTGGCTATCATGATCTGTCACGTAACTTTGGAGTGCAAAAGACAGAAGCCACAGGCCGTAGGCGATTCTATTTGATTGGCATGAGAGGGCACATTTTGAAATGTGTGCCGGAATGTCACACGTTTGTGAGTAGGAAAACTGTGAAAGCTGATGATAAACCACCACTGCATGTAATTGTGAGTCGGCGTCCATCAGTGGAAGCCACTGATCATCTGGAGCTAGAGCCCGGCCAGCAGGACAGGGCATAGCTACATCTTAACCATCATCTTTTAGTTCAATCAATTTGTAGTGGCAGTCCCAGTGAAGGATTTGACAGGCCAGACTACACAGCGGAGGAGCAGGGAGAGGTAAACATTGCAAATGCTGGGGCCCTGCCCAAGCAAGGGGGGCATACTCGTGGGCGTCGGTACTGGCACTGGGCCCCTCATAGTACGGCGGTGTGTCTGACGGCGGGTGTGCACCACCACTGTCAGAGACACTTGATTGCACTATGAGGGACCCTATGCCAGCGCCCGCGCCCAAGAGCCGGCCTACCCACCTGTCCAGGGCAACGGCACTCGCACGGTTTTGTGCGCTAGGTGGTGACCCCGGCCATGGGGGGGGCCGCCCACTTAGGGAGGTTTACAAAGTGGCATATGTAGATGTGGGTCATTCAGCTGCTGCAACAGGCGAAATAGGTCAAGTTCGCGAAATAGGAGGAGGACCAAAGCAAGCCATTTTTCTGGCAACCTATGTGTCATCAAGGGAAGGTGGGACAAAATCCTTGGAAACCCATGCATGGTTCATTTTAATGAAGGTTAGATCATCCACATTTTGGGTTGACAGACGGGTCCTTTTTTCTGTCAGGATTGATCCAGCTGCACTGAAGACTCTTTCCGATAGCACACTTGCAGCTGGGCAAGCGAGCTCCTGTAAGGCATATTGTGCCAATTCAGGCCAGGTGTCCAGTTTAGCGGCCCAATAGTCAAAGGGGAATGACCTGTGCGGGAGAACATCGATATGGGAGGAAAAGTAGTTGTTAACCATAGTTGACAACTGCTGTCACTTTCCATCGATGCAGTATTACCAGTTGTGTGAGCGGTCCGTGAAAAACCAGTCCACAACATTGTCATGAAACCCCTGTCTCCAACGCCACTTCTGCTGTGTGCACCACGAACACTTCTGCCAAGCTGCCCCCGGCCCGTACGGCCCGTATGAGAACCATCACCGCTGCTGTGTGCTGGGAATGCCTCAACCAACCGGTTAACCGGAGTTGCTTGTTTAGTAGCCAATATTAGGTCAAGGTTCTCCTGTGGCATGATGTTTTGTAATTTGCCTTTATAGCGTGGATCCAGGATGCTGGCCAACCAGTAGTCGTCATCGTTCATCATTTTGGCAATGCGTGGGTCCCTTTTTAGGATCTGCAAGGCATAATCTGACATGTGGGCCAATGTTCCCGGTGTCAATTATGCACTGCGAGTGCTGGGTGGAGGAGCACTTTCTGGCAAATCCACATCCCTCCAGTCACGCACAAACCCTGTACCAGACCTTGCCACGCCAACATTTTCACTTGCCCCACGAGATGCATCCTCCTCCCCTAAGTAATCATCCCCATCATCATCCTCCTCCTCCTCTTCTTCCTCCACCTCGTCCAGGAGAGGTCCCTGAGCAGACAATGGTTGAATGTCATCAAGGATTCCCTCCACCTCTTCCTCCTCTTCAACATTGGTGCGTCAAAGTTTGCATGAGCAGACGCATAAGTGGGATGCTCATGCTTAGGATGGCGTTGTCTGCGCTTACCAGCCGTGTGCATTCCTCAAAACACTGAAGGACTTTACTGAGGTCTTTCAGCTTCGACCACTGCACACCTGTCAACTCCATGTCTGCTCTCAAAGTGCCTGGCCGTGTATCCTCCCACAAATGCATTATGGCCTGCCTCTGCTCGCACAGCCGCTCAACCATGTGCAGGGTGGAGTTCCACCTTGTTGCAATGTCGATAATGAGGCAGTGGTTGGGAAGGTGGAGCAATCGCTGCAGCTTCTGCATACGAATGGAGTGTACAGGCGACCGGCGGATGTGCGCGCACAGTCTTCGCACCTTCTGGAGCAGGGCTGTTAACTCCGGATAATTATTGAGGAAGCACTGCACCACCAGGTTCAAGGTGTGAGCCAAGCAAGGTATGTGGCTGAGTTTTGAAAGGGCTATGGCTGCCACAAAATTACGGCCGTTATCACTAACTACCTTGCCTGCCTCAAGATGTACACTGCCCAGCCATGACTCAGTTTGTCGCTGAAAGTACTCGGCCAGCACCTCGGCGGTGTGTCTGTCGCCCAAACACATCATCTGCAACACAGCCTGCTGACACTTTCCACTAGTTGCTCAATAGGGGGACACCTCGTGTGCAACAGTGGCAGCTGCAGATGGAGTGCTCGTACGACTGCGCTCTGAGGACGAGCTTTCGCTTCTGGAGGAGGAGGGTCGAACGCCTACAGCCAACTGTTTCCTATACCGTGGGCTAGGCAGCACTGTCCCACCACCACTGTCCCCTGTGGACCCTGCATCCACCACATTAACCCAGTGTGCAGTGTGGACACGTAACGGCCCTGGCCATGCCGACTGGACCATGCATCAGTTGTGAGGTGCACCTTTCCACTCACTGACTGCTTGAGTGCATGGACAATGCGGTCTTTCACATGATGGTGGAGGGCTGGGATGGCTTTGCGAGAGAAGAAGTGGCGACTGGGTAGGTCATAGCATGGTACTGCATAGGCCATGAGTTCGCGGAAAGCTGTGCTTTCCACCAACCGATAGGGCATCATCTCTAACGAGATTAGTTTGGCAATGTGGGCGTTCAAACCCAGTGTACGCGGATGAGAGACTGAGTACTTTCTTGACCTACTCATAGTGTCTGGGAGGGTGAGCTGGACTTGAGAGCTGCATATGGTGGAAGTAGCGGTGGACAGGGCGGACTTAGAGAGGGTTGATGATGGTGATGGAGTTGGTGTTCTTTCTGATGGCCTAGATTCAGTCTTTCGTTGATATAACAGTGGGATTCCCTGACTGCTGTGGCCTTGCAACGACACCTCAACATTTGCTGATGTGCTAACTGGTGGGCTTACAGTGAGGGAAACAATGTAGCATTGCTGACTACCTTCTTTGTGATCAGTTGCACATGTGGTACTTGAGGTTTGGTGTTGTGTCCACGCTTGCAAGTGCATGCTGGTTAAATGTCTAAGCATGCAACTGGTATTCAAATTTTTCAGATTTTTCCCTCGGCTAAAGGTCTTTGCGCACTTCTTACAGATAACCTTGGCCTGATCATGAGGATTTTGTTCAAAAAAGTGCAACACTGCACTCTTCCTACTTTGGCAGACATTTTGCGGCCTAGCACGCTGTGATATTTTGACCCTCTGGACAAGCTGTCCAGCAACTCTTTTGATTTTTGGAACCTGTCTTTGGAGTGCTCCGGGCCTGCCAGATAACAGCTGTTGCGATGTCGATGCCTGCTGTGGATGCTCCTCCTCCTCCTCATCTGAGCTATTGGAAGCAGCACCCTCTTCCCCCAATGGATGCCAATCTGGGTCAACAACTGGGTCATCCATCACCTCCTCTTCAATGTCATGTGCTCCTTCCTCTGTGTCACCGTGTATGGTGGTATAGTATGCGGGAAGGGGCACCTGAGTCTCATCAGGGTCAGAATCTGGCTCTGTACACTGCAAGGACAATGTAGTGCTCTGAGTGAATGTACCAGCAGAATCATCTATCAGTGGCTGTGCATCAGTGCACTCCATGTCAGATTCATCTTGGCCTGGGTAATTCACCATTTCACTTGATAATCCAGGCATGGTATGTGAAAACAGCTCCATGGCGTAATCAGTTGTATGGCCTGCGTCATCCTTCAATCTTGGTTGGGGTGAAGGACACAAGGAAAGGTGTGGTTCATGAACATGAGCCTCCAATGACGACTCAGTGCTTTTATTTTTTACAACTTCAGAAGAGGAGGCGATAGAGCTGGAGGCTGAGTCAGCAATGTAAGACAAAACTTTTTCCTGAAGCTCTGGCTTTAAAAGCGGTTTGCCAACTCCTAGAAAACTAAGCCTTCAAGGCCTTGTGGAGCCAGATAGTGATGCAGGCTCAACACCTCCTGCATTCGGTCCTATTTTTCTTTTGCCACTACCATCAGATCCACCACCATCACCATCATTACCAGCTGCCAACCCCCGCCCAATTCCACGGCCTCTTCCACCAGCCTTCCTCATTTTTGGTAGAAATGTAGACAAAATCCAACAAACTATATAGTAATGTAAAACAAGGTACAAGGTGTCTATAGGACAGGGGAGATTTTGAATTTCTGCACACACTTGTGGACACTGGACACTTTTGGATTGTGTGAGGCCCACTGAATATCACAGCGCTATGTCACAGGCTCGATTTCGCAGGTGTGAAAAATGTCACTAGAGGATAACGGAGATTTTGAATTTCTGCACACACTTGTGGACACTGGACACTTTTGGATTGTGTGAGGCCCACTGAATATCACAGCGCTATGTCACAGGCTCGATGTCGCAGGTGTGAAAAATGTCACTAGAGGATAACGGAGATTTTGAATTTCTGCACACACTTGTGGACACTGGACACTTTTAGATTGTGTGAGGCCCACTGAATATCACAGCGCTATGTCACAGGCTCGATGTCGCAGGTGTGAAAAATGTCACTAGAGGATAACGGAGATTTTGAATTTCTGCACACACTTGTGGACACTGGACACTTTTGGATTGTGTGAGGCCCACTGAATATCACAGCGCTATGTCACAAGCTCGATGTCGCAGGTGTGAAAAATGTCACTAGAGGATAACGGAGATTTTGAATTTCTGCACACACTTGTGGACACTGGACACTTTTGGATTGTGTTAGGCCCACTGAATATCACAGCGCTATGTCACAGGCTCGTTGTCGCAGGTGTGAAAAATGTCACTAGAGGATAACAGAGATTTTGAATTTCTGCACACACTTGTGGACACTGGACACTTTTGGATTGTGTGAGGCCCACTGAATATCACAGCGCTATGTCACAGGCTCGATGTCGCAGGTGTGAAAAATGTCACTAGAGGATAACGGAGATTTTGAATTTCTGCACACACTTGTGGACACTGGACACTTTTGGATTGTGTGAGGCCCACTGAATATCACAGCGCTATGTCACAGGCTCGATGTCGCAGATGTGAAAAATGTCATTAGAGGATAATGGAGATTTTGAATTTCTGCACACACTTGTGGACACTGGACACTTTTGGATTGTGTGAGGCCCACTGAATATCACAGCGCTATGTCACAGGCTCGATGTCGCAGGTGTGAAAAATGTCACTAGAGGATAACAGAGATTTTGAATTTCTGCACACACTTGTGGACACTGGACACTTTTGGACTGTGTGAGGCCCACTGAATATCACAGCGCTATGTCACAGGCTCGATGTCGCAGGTGTGAAAAATGTCGCTAGAGGATAACGGAGATTTTGAATTTCTGCACACACTTGTGGACACTGGACACTTTTGGATTGTGTGAGGCCCACTGAATATCACAGCGCTATGTCACAGGCTCGATGTCGCAGGTGTGAAAAATGTCACTAGAGGATAATGGAGATTTTGAATTTCTGCACACACTTGTGGACACTGGACACTTTTGGATTGTGTGAGGCCCACTGAATATCACAGCGCTATGTCACAGGCTCGATGTCACAGGTGTGAAAAATGTCACTAGAGGATAACGGAGATTTTGAATTTCTGCACACACTTGTGGACACTGGACACTTTTGGATTGTGTGAGGCCCACTGAATATCACAGCGCTATGTCACAGGCTTAATGTCGCTGGTGTGAAAAATGTGACTAGAGGATAATGGAGATTTTGAATTTCTGCACACACTTGTGGACACTGGACACTTTTGGATTGTGTGAGGCCCACTGAATATCACAGCGCTATGTCACAGGCTCGATGTCGCAGGTGTGAAAAATGTCACTAGAGGATAATGGAGATTTTGAATTTCTGCACACGCTTGTGGACACTGGACACTTTTGGATTGTGTGAGGCCCACTGAATATCACAGTGCTATGTCACAGGCAGAAATTGGCTAGTGTATGACAAACTACAAGGTGTATATAGAATTGGGCAGAATAGGAATCTCCCTAGAGTGTAGGTCTGTAAGAACGGAACAAGTCCTCGACTTATCCTTACAGAGCGACAGACAGATAGCTTCACTGTGGCCGTGATAACAGCCGTTACACGGTACTGAGAGAGGAGCGTGCACGTATACGGCTGTCCGGTGTACGTAAAATTGTCAAGCTCCGTGTTTTTTAAGTATGCGGACTGACACACACTGTCTCTCTATAGTTTTGAATGTGATCAAACAGCAAATATATTTAACTGTTTGAAAACTAGACAAAACTAGAAGGTGCAGGTCTGTAAGAACGGAACCTGTCCTCGACTTATCCTTACAGAGCGACACACAGATAGCTTCACTGTGGCCGTGATAACAGCCGTTACACGGTACTGAGAGGAGCGTGCACGTACAGGGCTGTCCCGTGTACGTAAATTGTCAAGCTCCGTGTTTTTTAAGTATACGGACTGACACACACTGTCTCTCTATAGTTTTGAATGTGATCAAACAGCAAATATATTTAACTGTTTGAAAACTAGACAAAACTAGAAGGTGCAGGTCTGTAAGAACGGAACATGTCCTCGACTTATCCTTACAGAGCGACACACAGATAGCTTCACTGTGGCCGTGATAACAGCCGTTACACGGTACTGAGAGAGGAGCATACACGTACACGGCTGTCCGGTGTACGTAAAATTGTCAAGCTCCGTGTTTTTTAAGTATACGGACTGACACACGCTGTCTCTCTATAGTTTTGAATGTGATCAAACAGCAAATATATTTAACTGTTTGAAAACTAGACAAAACTAGAAGGTGCAGGTCTGTAAGAACGGAACATGTCCTCGACTAATCCTTACAGAGCGACACACAGACAGCTTCACTGTGGCCGTGATAACAGCCATTACACGGTACTGAGAGAGGAGCGTGCACGTACACGGCTGTCCGGTATACGTAAAATTGTCAAGCTCCGTGTTTTTTAAGTATACGGACTGACACACGCTGTCTCTCTATAGTTTTGAATGTGATCAAACAGCAAATATATTTAACTGTTTGAAAGCTAGACAAAACTAGAAGGTGCAGGTCTGTAAGAACGGAACATGTCCTCGACTTATCCTTACAGAGTAACACACAGATAGCTTCACTGTGGCTGTGATAACAGCCATTACACGGTACTGTGTGAGGAGTGTGCACCGCTGTATGGTGTGAAAAAATGCACGCTCAGTACCTCACCAGGACAAAAAAAAAATTGGGATTGCTTTTAAAAAGCAGTTTGCAGAGCAGTGGGTAAACAGCAATGCAGCCGTCAGGAAGCCTTAGAAGGCAGCCTAACAACCAACACCGCTGATCCAGCAAAATATAGCCTACACTTGCACTGCACACACAGTGACTGGTGTGTTGTACAGGCAAAATTGCTAGCAGCAGAAGCAGTTTTTGGTGTCTTCTTCCCTGCCTAACGCTCTCCCTACAAAATCATCATCAGCAGCAGCTCTCCCTATTCTGAGATCAGCATGAGTAACATGGCGGTCGGCGTGCACGCCCTTTAATACCCCCTATGACGCCCACCAAAGCAAGCCAATCACTTGCATGCCCTTTTGAAAGATGGTGGTGAGCCCTGCCTATGTCATCACGTTGCCCACAGTGTCCGTGGATCCTGATTGGCTGAAAAAGAGCGCAAAAAAAACTTTTGAAAAGCGACATTGGCACTTAAATCGCCAACCTCGTGGCCGACCTCATTCTAGGGTCGAGTTTTGTTTCATGAAACCCGACTTTGCCAAAAGTCGGCGACTTTTGAAATTTTTCGACTCGTTTCGCTCAACTCTAGTCGTGACCCAGAGGGTCCACTTTCAGGTGCATCTTTATTTTTCCTCAACACCGTAACAGCATAATCAGGCCATGGACCCCGCTGGAGCCACGGCCGCTCAGAAGGAGTTAGTTTTCCTTTGGGAGAATCAGACGTGCATGATGTCCATGAAAACTATGGACTCACGTCTTTCCGCCTTCCAGTCCTCTGACCCTGGAAATGCCGCCCAGTTGGCTGGCTTGCAACAGGAATTGGCGCAGCAGCGAGACAACCAGTCGCATATTCTCAGCTACATGGCTTCGGTGGACGGTCGGTTGCTCGCTTTGCACTCGGCCACATCTGCTCCCCCAGCCGCGGGTTCCCATCCTCCTCCGCGGTTGGCCAAACCACCCTGATATAGCGGAGACGCCAAGTTATGCCGGGGCTTTTTAAATCAGTGCCGTCTCCATTTTGAATTGCTGCCCTAGCAGTACCCCACTGACCGAGCCAAAGTGGCCTTCATCATTTCTCATCTTGAGGGGGACGCTTTGGCTTGGGTCAATCCGCTCTGGGAACGTGATGACCCAGTAGTTACTCAGCTGTCCGTTTTTCTGGATACGTTTCGTCGAGTTTTTGACGAACCGGGCCGTTTAGCCTCCACCACTGAGGCTTTATTTAACCTATGTCAAGGTTCTTTAACTGTGGGCCAGTATGCTATCCAGTTTAGGACTCTTTCCTCAGACTTAGGTGGGAATAATGAGGCCTTAGTGGACGCTTTCTGGCGAGGCCTCTCAAGACGTATAAAGGATGAGCTCGCTGGTCGTGACTCCCCAACAGCTCTCAAGGATTTGATCTCTTTAGCTACACGAATTGACCTCCGCTTTCAAGAGCGTGCAAGGGAGAGAAGGGTCTCTCGTCCATTTTCTTCTGTCCGCAGGCCACCCAGTCCTCGACCTAGGACTCTCCCTTCACCTCCAACACCCGAACCTATGCAGGTGGATCGCCTGAAGCTCTCCGACCAGCGTCGTAGGGAGAGGAGCCTCCACAGTCAGTGTTTCTACTGCGGTAGCGTTCCCATCTCATCCGAACTTGACCGGAACGTCCGGAAAACTTCTCCGCCTAGGCCAGGTAAGAGAGGCCTCCCTAGGTGTATATGATACCTCTCTCCCTCTCACTTTGTCTGTCCTCTTGCATGTTGGTGGGAAGCGGGCTTCTCTGGTGGCCTATGTGGACTCGGGTGCCGCCGGGAATTTTATCAGGCTAGAGGAGGTTAATAAGCTTTCTGTTCCCATGAGGGCCTTGCACAAACCGCAAGTTCTCGTCTCTGTAGATGGTCGACCCCTGCTAGAGACTGTTACTCTAGTTACTCATGAAAAGGAGTTGCAGGTAATGGCGCTGCACAAGGAGAAGATTACATTTTACATCTTAGCAGGCATTTCTCACCCTATCCTGCTTGGTCGTCCTTGGCAGCGGCTCCACGAGCCTACCTTAGATTGGCATAATGGCAACGTCTTGCGCTGGGGGGAGTCTTGTCGGGCTCGGTGTCTACTGTCAGTGTGCCCCGTAGGTGACCCCCGTCCTTCCCTTGTTCCCCATGGATTGCCATCGGTGTACCATGATTTTTTGGATGTTTTTGATAAGAAAGAGGCTGAGACTCTTCCTCCGCACCGTCCCTATGACTGCCCCATCGAGCTCGTTCCTGGTACCATTCCGCCTCGTGGTAGGATTTATCCTCTCTCTCCAGCAGAGACCCAAGCCATGTCTGAATACATCCAGGACAACTTGGCTAGGGGCTTCATTTGGAAGTCTTCGTCCCCTGCAGGAGCAGGCTTCTTTTTCGTAAAAAAGAAAGGTGGGTCCCTGCGCCCGTGCATCGATTATCGTGGCTTGAATCGTATCACGGTGAAGAATAAATATCCACTACCACTCATCTCTGAACTTTTTGATCGCTTGAAGGGGCGCGTGTATTCACCAAGCTTGATCTTCGAGGGGCCTATAACCAGGTTCGCATAGGCTCCGGGGACGAGTGGAAGACTGCGTTTAACACGCGTGATGGACACTACGAGTATTTGGTTATGCCCTTTGGGCTTTGCAACGCACCTGCAGTATTCCAAGAACTCGTTAATGATGTCTTTCGAGATCTCCTCTACTCCTGTGTCGTAGTCTACCTAGACGACATCTTGGTCTTCTCTCCTGATCTGGCCACACATCGCCGAGATGTCCACCAAGTCCTTCTACGTCTCAGAGAGAACCATCTCTTTGCCAAGTTGGAGAAATGCCTCTTTGAGCAAACTTCATTGCCTTTTCTTGGTTTCATCGTTTCGAACTCGGGACTAGAGATGGATCCTGAGAAAGTCTCGGCAGTTCTCAATTGGCCACGTCCCTCCGGAGTCAAGGCAATTCAGCAGTTTTTGGGTTTTGCCAATTATTATAGGCAATTTATCCCTCAATTCTCTTCTTTGTCTAAACCCATCTCAGCTCTTGTCCGCAAAGGGGCCGATCCCAATCATTGGCCCTCTGAAGCAGAGGCTGCCTACGCGGCTCTGAAGCAAGAATTCGCTAAGTCTCCGGTACTTCATCGCCCGGATGCCAGCAGGCCATTCACCCTCGAGGTGGACGCATCCTCGGTGGGAACTGGAGCAGTTCTCCTGCAGAAATCCTCCTCGGGCCGCACTCTTACCTGCGGATTCTTTTCTAAGGCTTTCTCCGCTCCCGAATGTAACTATGCCGTTGGAGATAGAGAACTCTTGGCCATAAAAATGGCTCTTGAGGAATGGCGCCATCTTCTCGAGGGTGCTCTCCATCCGTTCATCATTTTTACGGATCACAAGAATTTGGCCTATCTTCAGTCTGCCCAGAGGCTCAACCCTCGACAGGCCAGATGGTCACTGTTTTTTGAAAGATTTGACTTTGAACTCTACTTCGGACCCGGGGTGAAGAACATCAAGGCGGATGCTCTTTCACGGTCCTTCCTGTCTGTTGACAAGGAAGAGGGTCCAAACCATCTCATTGACCTTGCCAAGATCCTTACCGTGGCTCCAGTAAGCCTGGTCTCCCCACCATCTGGTAAGACCTTTGTTCGGAGTGGAGATAGATTAAAAGTTCTACGCTGGAGTCACTCTTCTAGATTCTCTGGACATGCCGGAATTAACAAGACTCTCTTGCTTGTCTCCCGCCATTACTGGTTGCCTTCGCTTCGCAAGGATGTTCAAGACTTCATTGTCTCCTGTCCTTCGTGCGCCCGGAACAAAGTTCCCCGGCATGCTCCTGCGGGACTCCTGCATCCGTTACCAGTACCTGCAAACCCATGGACTCATATTGCCATGGATTTCATCACTGACTTGCCTCCTTCGTCTAGATGTACTGTGATATTGGTGGTCGTGGATCAATTTTCCAAAATGGCCCACTTCATCGCCCTGCCTGGTCTACCTACCGCTCCCGAGTTGGCAAAGATCTTTTTGCTTCACATTTTTCGCCTTCATGGTTTTCCTCAACATATTGTCTCAGATCGAGGTGTCCAGTTTACCTTCCGTTTTTGACGAGCTCTGTGCAGATTACTGAAGATAACATTGGATTTCTTCTCACCCTATCACCCTCAGTCGAATGGTAAAGTCGAGCGAGTCAACCAAGTCTTAACATCTTACCTTCGGCATTTTTCCAATGCTCATCAAGACGACTGGGTCTCTCTCCTTCCTTGGGCGGAATTCGCCTACAACAATCATCCAAGTGAAGCCTTCTCCAAATCTCCCTTTTTTGTGGTTTTTGGTCAACACCCCGGCATTCCTCTTCCCGTGTCCCCCACCTCAGGTGTGCCGGCAGTGGATTCCTTGTCCGTAGATTTCTCTCAGATTTGGAGGGAGACCAAAGTGGCTCTTGAAAGTGCCAGCCTCAGAATGACACGGTATGCTAACAAGAGACGGCTAGATGTTTCTCCATATCGCCCTGGGGATAAGGTTTGGTTAGCTTCCCGATATATCGGGTTGAAAATCCCCTCCTACAAGTTAAGGTCCACGTTACATTGGTCGCTTTGAGAGCTTAAGCCGGATCAACAGCGTGGCCTACAAGTTGAGATTACCCGCCTCACTAAAGATTCCCAACACGTTCCATGTGTCTCTCCTTAAACCAGCTGTGTTTAACCACTTTCATTCTGCACCTTCTCAAACCTCCCAACCATGTAGCTCGGATAACACCTTTGAGGTGCGGGATATTTTGGCTAGGAAGACTGTTAAAGGAAAGACTCTGTTTTTGGTTGATTGTAAGGGCTTTGGTCCCGAGGAGAGATCATGGGAACCCCAGGAGAATATTGATGCTCCCCGCATCATGAGATGGTTCCTCTCCAACATTAGGAGGAGGGGGCGTAAAGAGGGGGGTACTGTCACGGCACCGGCCCCTGCTCCTGCTTACCTCTCTGCACGCTCTTCCCGGCGCGCTCCTGCTTCTCGACGCATCCACGCGCCTGGCCTCCGGCTCCCTTGGCGTCAGGTACGAGCACACAGCACGCGGCGTCCTGGGTAATGTGACACGCTAGCCCCGCCCCCAACATGACGGCGCCCACCACTACATATGCCCGGCGCCTGCTCAGGTAAGACGCCTGATTATCTTATGCAGTGACGCTGTCTGCTGCGGTGCTCACTGTGTCCTCAGGCCCCCTCTCGTCCTCTGTCTGTGCTGTGTTTGGTGCCTTGGTTCTCCCTAGTCCGCTGCCTGCTTGATCTCGGTCTGCCTCTCCTGTACTCTGCCCTCCCAGTCTCCCTAGGGCTTTCCCTCCTCTGTCCTGCCGCCTGCTCTCCCCTCTCCGTCTTGGTTATCTGCCGTCCTACACTTTATACATCATTTTGCTTCTTTGCCTTTACAGCCTCCAGTCCTGTGCCCCCTGGCTCTCCGGTCCTGTACCCCACTGGGTCTCTGCCTTGCCCGGTGCTCTGCTTATCGTCCACGTCTGTGCCTTCTTTCTATTGCCTCAGTTGTCCCTTTGGTTCCGGCTGTTGCGGCTCTATCCCCTGGAGGTCTGTCCCTAACACTCCCTGTATAGGGGGTGGTCCTCACCTGGGCACTCGCCTCCGGGGGCTCTGGAGTCGTGACCCAGAGGGTCCACTTTCAGGTGCATCTTTATTTTTCCTCAACACCGTAACAAGGGCATTTACAGCCTCCTACTCCTCTGGTGTCTGTTGCAGGACCGTTAGTATCCGTACAACCGTGGAGACCAGGCTCCAGTTCATGCGCTCTCTCCAGAGATGAGCCTTTCCTCTTGGCTCTATCTCAGTGTTCCTTCCACACGTCTGCTCACTTCACCCTCTGCAGACTAACTAACCACTCCTTCCTCTTGGCCCTCAGAGAGCACTCCTCCCCTAAATCCCCATTCAGAGTTCCCCCTGCTGGCCTGGAGTGGAACTGTCTTGCATGTATAGATTGACTGCGAGAGAGACCCATCATTGCCTCCAAGCCTGGCATTACCCTCCCCTGGAGGAAGGCAAAGCCACTGTGGCGGCCATATCCCTGGGGTGCCACAGATATATTGAAACACCAGGATGGATATTTGAAGGAGCCAGGTTGGATATATGGGGGAGCCAGAATGGATATATGGAGTGGTCAGGATGGATATATGGTGAGCCAGGATGGATAAACAGAGGGGCCAGGATGGATATATGGAGGAGACAGGATGGATATATGGGGAAGCAAGGATGGATATATGGAGGGACCTGGATGGATATAAGGGGAGGGGCAGGATGGATATATGAGGGAGCCAGGATGGATATATGGGGGAGCCAGGATGCATATATGTAGGTGCCAAGGTGGATATAGGGGGGACAGGAAAGAAATATGAGGAAGCGAGGGTGGATATATGGAGGAGCAAGGATTCATATATGTAGGGGCCAGGATGGATATATGGGGGGGAGTCAGGATGGATATATGGATGGGCCAGGATGGATATATGGAGAGGCCAGGATGGATATGTGGAGGGGCCAGGATGGATATATGGAGGGGCCAGGTTGGATATATGGGGGAGCCTGGAAGGATAAATGGAGGGGCCAGGATGTATATATGGGGGAGCCAGGATGGATATAAAGAGGGGCCAGGCCGGATTGGATATATGGCGGAACAAGGAAGGTTATATGCAGGAGCCAGGATGGATATATGGTGTCACGGACGTTGTTTGTGGCACCACTCATGCCACAGACCATGGAGAGCCTGGAGGGCCATGACTAAGCGAATACCTGACTGTTCACTAGATCCTCTGATGGTGAAGTTAGACTTGTCTCCCGATGAACGCCAGGTGCCACTCCAGGACAGACCAACATACGCACATTAGCTGGACCCAGAGGAGACTGGAAGTTGCAGCTGGTAGGGTTTGTATTAGAATGCAGCAGACAGTTCGCATCAGAGTGCAGCAGACAGAGTTAGCATCCAAGTGCAGCTGACAGATTTCGCACCTGAGTGCAGCAGAGTTCGCACCTGAGTGCAGCAGACAGGGTTCATATCAGAGTGCAGCAGGCAGACTTCACATCAGAGTGCAGCAGGCAGAGTCTGCAATAGAGTGCAGCTAGAACTGGTATGCAACCTTACACAACTTAGACTGCGAAACAGGAAGGATGCTCAGGCACCTCCCCAGTGGGGAGGAAGCAATATATACATAATGTCCTACAACTATTGGCTGGGGAGGAAATAGCAAGTGCACATGCTGACCCTATAAGAGGGTGGGAGTGCACGCGCGTGTGCCCTAAGGACATGGCTAGAGGACAGGCTAGAAGCATGCAGAGCATGAGGAAGTGACGAACTGACTGCAGCATGGGTGAGTGAAGAGACACGCCGGAGACCCTGCTTGTCAGAGCAGGACTTCAGCGTGGTGCCAACAGTAGGATGGAGCCAGGATTGATATATGGAGGGGCCAGTATGGTATAAGAGGGAGCCAGGATGGATATGTGGAGGGGCCAGTGTTGTGAATTTGCTTTCTGGCCTACCTCTGGCTACTACTGAAGGTAGGGGAGCTGGTCAAATTGACAGAGGGGTTGCGAGTTCTCTTTCTGGGCTCCCTCTGGTGGTTACTGGAGGTAATGGTGCTGATCTGATTAACAGAGGCCTGCCACCTGATAATGAGGACGACGATTGGAGATCTGGGGTTTCAGACTGGGATTTAAGACAGCCGACTCCTTCTATCCCTGCTGGTGATTTTCTTCCTCCCTCCTGAGGTCTTAGTTTCCAGCTCAGTCCCTGCATGTTTAGCTAAGTGTTCATTTGCTATTCTGTTTACATTTGATCTGGTTTTGTCTATTTCAGTTTTGTGTGGGTCAGTCAGCTCCGGCTGGGGCTGTGCTGAATCACCATCCATATGTTACTGCTTGTGCCAGTTTGTTTTTGTCCCTTATTAGATTGGCCTCTTTTTGCTCTGCTTTCAGAATATACTAGAGTGCTGATATAGTGGGCGAAGTCGTGCGACTTCAGTATTTTTTGCATCAGACGTGTTGGACTTTTTTGCATGTTTTTTAGCGTGATTGCAGACAGTGTCTTTCTTTTCTTTCCTGTCCTGTCTAGTCAGTGTGGGCCCCATCGTTTGCTCAGTCTATTTTCCTACCTGCGTTTGTGTTTTCATCTTGTCTCTGTCATGTCGGACGCTATTCACACCACAGCGTCTGGCAGGCAGCGGTAGTTCCATCTCCGTCCACTATAGCCTCAGTGGCGCCGGCTTGATTTTTCTCAGGTTAGTGGGGGTTAATCTAGCTGGAAATCAGGTGGGATGTTTGGTCACGCCCACGGTCTTTAAATAGTCGTGCTGGCCTATGGGCGTCGCCGATTATAGCTTATGTTCTATGCCAAGTGGTTCCGGTCTGGAGAAGAGGTGTTGGAGAAAGAAATTCGTAGCTGGTGGCGTATGATCCGTTGTTACCTTTTCGCCTTCCTATATTTGTGTTTTGTTTTGCCCTGTTCACATTACGGTATTGTCCTGTGTGTATGCGGCGCGGTGCGGTTTAAGTTCTCCCTGTCTGTCATTACTGTGTGGGCTTTGGTGGTTTGACGACTCACTGGGAGGTGGGTGGAGGGTTCAGCTTAGGGCTGAGCAGGAGATAAGGAAAGGTTGGAGGCTCGCTCAGGCATTTGCACCATTAGCAAAAGCCCTGAGTTGAGGGTCAGACAGGGTTTTCCCTAGTTGGAGGGACTCCGCAGGGGCCCCGGGTATTTCAGCCTTCTTTGACCTAAGCCCCGCGTAACATTATAACCGGCCCACAATATTTTGGTAGTCCATGGATTCCATGACTTCCATAAACCGCCAATTGGCGGCGCTGTCCTTACAGGTCACCGAGTTGAAGGGGGCAGTTCAGCAGCAGGGCCTGGTTGTAGCTAATGTGCAAGCGGCTTCTGCAGGTGCAAGTGCAGAGCCGAAGATTCCGCTACCTGAACGATTTGCTGGGGAACACAGCAAATTTGTCATCTTTCGGGAGGCCTGCAAGTTATACTTTCGCATGCGCCCTGTCTCCTCAGGTAATGAGGCTCAGCGGGTGGGTCTGGTGTTATCCTTACTGAGTGGGGACCCCCAAGCATGGGCGTTTTCCTTACAGCTGACTCTGCTACGTTTCATTCGGTTGAGAATGTTTTTTCAGCACTCGGGCTCATTTATGATGATCCCGACAGATTGGCTCTAGCAGAATCTAAAATCCGCACCCTCCGTCAGGGGGAACGTATGGCGGAAGACTATTGTTCAGAATTTCGCCGTTGGGCAGTAGACATACAGTGGAACGACCCAGCGCTGCAGAGTCAGTTTATTCATGGGGTTTCAGAAAGAGTTAAACAGGCCCTCCTGATGTATGAGACTCCTGCATCGTTAGAGTCTGCCATGAGTTTGGTTATTCGTATTGATCGCCGTTTGCGTCAGGGGGCGCAGGAGACGCTGCCCCTGGGGGAAAGCAGGGGTGCAAGTTTGGTTGCTGCAGGTGAGCCCACGGAACCTATGCAAATCACTGGGGTATCACATGTTAAGCGTCGTGTTCCTGGGTTCAGGAAGCAAGGAGCATGTTTTTACTGTGGTAAAAGAGATCATTATGTAAATGCTTGTCCTGTGCTACCTAAGAAAGTCGCACCGGCGGAAAACTGGTAAGCTCAGAGGGTATGGAGGAGGCCCAACTGAGCGTATGCATATCCTCCATGATGGTATCTCAATGTATGCTCCCTGCCAGGGTTATTATTGCGGGCAGAGAGCTACCAATATCAGTGTTTGTGGATAGTGGTTCCACCACCAATCTCATGGATGAGGAGTTTGCACACACGGCTGGTTTTAAGATCGAAAAACTCCCTCATCCTATTCGCGTGGTTACCATTAATGCCGCTCCCCTCCCACAGGGGGAGATTACTGAGTTTGCAGCTGAGGTTAAACTCCACATTGGGGTCCTACATTCTGAGTGGGTTAAATGTACGGTACTCAATAATCTCCCAGCACAAATGGTCCTGGGTTTCCCATGGTTGTCCAAGCACAACCCGGTGATTGACTGGAGAACCCAGGACATAGTCCAGTGGAGTGGTTTCTGCCAGGAAAATTGCTTGGCCACATGTGTGTCCGCCGTGAAGTCCAGCCTTCCGGAGGCTTTGCTGGATTTTGCGGACGTATTCTCTGAGAGGGGTTGCTCAGAACTACCTCCACATCGAACCTATGACTGTGTGATTAGGTTAAAACCCGGGGCCAAATTGCCAAAGGCTAGGATGTTTAGTATTTCTGGTCCGGAGAGACAAGCTCTTAAAGACTACATCGCGGAGAGTCTAAGTAAAGGGCACATCCGGCCTTCATCCTTGCCTGTAGCAGCGGGGTTTTTCTTCATTAAGAAGAAAGATGGGGGGTTACGCCCGTGTCTGGATTTCCAGGAGTTAAACCAGATTACGGTCCGTGATCCCTACCCAATGCCTCTGATCCCTGATTTGTTCAACCAGGTGGCTGGTGCAAAGTGGTTTTCCAAACTTGACCTCAGGGGGGCATACAACCTCATAAGGGTCCGTCAGGGGGATGAGTGGAAGACGGCGTTTAATACCCCTGAGGGTCATTTTGAAAGCCTAGTTATGCCATTTGGGTTGACTACCGCGCCTGCTGTTTTCCAACATTTCATAAATGATGTATTCGCTCATGTGCTGGGGAAATTTGTGGTTGTGTACCTGGATGATATCCTCATTTATTCGAGCGACCGCGACACTCATTTAGAGCATGTCAGGCAGGTGTTACAGTTGCTCCGTGAGAATTAGCTCTATGCTAAGCTTGAAAAATGTGTATTTTTTGTTCAGGAGTTGCCTTTTTTGGGATGTATTGTGTCCGCCGCAGGGTTTAAAATGGACGCCGCGAAGGTGCAAGCGGTGCTGCGATGGGAACGGCCTGATAATCTAAACGCGCTCCAGCGGTTCCTTGGGTTTGCCAACTATTATAGGAAGTTTATTAAGAATTTTTCTACTATAGCCAAACCGCTCACGGACATGACGAGAAAAGGTACCAATCTCGCTATCTGGTCTGAGGTGGCGGTGCGTGCATTTGAGCTTCTGAAAAACCGTTTTGCTTCAGCCCCCATTCTGGTGCAACCGGACATATCTAAACCTTTTACTGTGGAGGTCGATGCGTCTGAGGTGGGAGTGGGGGCAGTACTGTCACAGGGCTCGTCCTTGAGCAATATGCGTCCATGCGCCTACTTCTCCAAGAAGCTGTCACCTGCCGAATGGAATTACGATATCAGCAACAGGGAGTTGTTGGCCATCAAATTGGCTTTTGAGGAATGGCGACACTTCTTGGAGGGGGCGGTCCACCAGGTCACAGTCATCACCGACCATAAAAACTTGCTCTATCTGGAGTCGGCCAAGCGTCTGTCTCCCAGGCAGGCTCGCTGGGCATTGTTTTTTACTCGATTTAACTTTCTGGTGACTTACCGTCCTGGGGCTAAAAACACCAAGGCAGATGCCTTGTCCAGGTGTTTTCTGGGGGGGAGAACCTCGGGAAGATCCGGTACCCATCCTCCAGGAAGGTGTAGTGGTTTCGGCTCTCACGACTGAGATAGAGGTGGAGATTGCCGAGGCCCAGGAGGAGGTACCGCCAGGACTTCCCGCTAACAAGTCATTCGTACCCCTTCATCTTCGTCTTAAGGTGTTGGGGGAACACCACGACTCTGTCCTGGCCGGTCATCCAGGGGTTAGGGGCACCTTGGAGCTGGTATCGCGCCGCTTCTGGTGGCCAAAGATCCGGCAGGATGTGGTCTCGTACGTGGCAGCTTGCATCACGTGCGCCAGGGCCAAGTCGCCCAGATCCCGTCCTGCTGGCACTCTACAGCCTCTGGAGGTACCTAGTAGGCCATGGACAGAAATCTCCATGGACTTTATCACGGACTTGCCTGCCTCGGCAGGGAACACGGTCATCTTGGTGGTGGTTGATCGATTTTCGAAGATGGCGCATTTTGTGTCGTTGCCTTCCTTGCCCAATGCTAAGACGTTGGCTCAGGTTTTTGTGCAGGAGGTGGTCACACTACATGGAGTTCCATCGGACATAGTGTCTGATAGGGGTCCCCAGTTTGTGGCAAAGTTTTGGAAAGCTTTTTGCTCACGATTGGGGATCAAGTTGTCTCATTCGTCGGTGTTTCATCCGCAGTCAAATGGTCAAACTGAGCGCATGAACCAAAATCTGGAGCAGTATTTGCGATGTTTTGTGTCTGACAACAAAGAGGAGTGGTGGACATTCCTTCCCTTGGCCGAGTTCGCGTTAAATAATCACCGCCAAGAATCATCGGGAGAGTCTCCGTTCTTTTGTGTTTACGGGCACCATCCTCAATTTTGTACCTTGCATCAGGGTGGCTCTGGGGGCGTCCCGGAGGAGGACCAGCTAGGAGTTCAACTATCATCGGTCTGGAGGAGTGTGAAACAGCGATTGCTGAGCATGAGTGCAAAGTACAAACAAGTGGCTGACGCTAGACGCGTGCCAGGTCCGGACCTGTGTGTGGGTGATTGGGTGTGGTTAACTACTAAAAACATAAAACTCAAAATTCCATCATTGAAATTGGGTCCAACGTTTATTGGCCCTTTTAAGATTGCGGCCATCATTAACCCGGTTGCTTATCGGTTGGAACTTCCTGCGGTATACAAGATACACAACGTGTTTCACAGGGCTTTATTGAAAAAGGTGGTAGGCTCTGTGGACACGTCGCCGATGCCACCTCCAGTCATGGTGGATGGCGATTTAGAGTTTGAAGTCTCCAAGGTGGTGGACTCTCGAGTACTGCGCCATACTCTTCAGTATTTGGTACACTGGCGGAGGTATGGTCCGGAGGAGAGGTCTTGGGTACCAGCCACGGACATACATGCGGATCGGCTGGTCAGTTTGTTTCACCGCCGTCATCCGGACAAGCCGGGTCCTATGAGTCTTGCGGGCCCTGGGGTCCCTCGTAGAAGACGGGGTACTGTCAAGTCGGACGCTATTCACACCACAGCGTCTGGCAGGCAGCGGTAGTTCCATCTCCGTCCACTATAGCCTCAGTGGCGCCGGCTTGATTTTTCTCAGGTTATTGGGGGTTAATCTAGCTGGAAATCAGGTGGGATGTTTGGTCACACCCACGGTCTTTAAATAGTCATGCTGGCCTATGGGCGTCGCCGATTATAGCTTATGTTCTATGCCAAGTGGTTCCGGTCTGGAGAGGAGGTGTTGGAGAAAGAAATTCGTAGCTGGTGGCGTATGATCCGTTGTTACCTTTTCGCCTTCCTATATTTGTGTTTTGTTTTGCCCTGTTCACATTACGGTATTGTCCTGTGTGTATGCGGCGCGGTGCGGTTTAAGTTCTCCCTGTCTGTCATTACTGTGTGGGCTTTGGTGGTTTGACGACTCACTGGGTGGAGGGTTCAGCTTAGGGCTGAGCAGGAGATAAGGAAAGGTTGGAGGCTCAGGCATTTGCACCATTAGCAAAAGCCCTGAGTTGACTGTCAGACAGGGTTTTCCCTAGTTGGAGGGACTCCGCAGGGGCCCCGGGTATTTCAGCCTTCTTTGACCTAAGCCCCGCGTAACAGTCTCACCGATAATATATGTTTGGGGGCTATCTGTTCCTTTGGGGTCTGCTCTGGGGCAGTTTAGATTTCCCCTTTCTTGCTTTAGGCTTAGTCAGCTCTCCGGCTGTGCCGAGGCGTCTAGGATCAGGTGTGGATAGGATCAGGGGTCTGCAATCCGCTTAGTTACCAACCTCTCTGGTTTTCTTTGGCTTAGCTTGGGCTTGCTCTCCTCCTCGGTGACCCAGTCATAACAGAATCACCAGCCCAACCGCAGACTCTAGGGTACTCAAAAGAAGGAAAGAATTGAAAAAAAAAAAAGTGTCAGAATTTTTTTTAATATATTTTTTCCTCTTTTTCTCTGGGACCGTAGGAGGATTTTTTCTTTAATGGAGATTAAGCAATTGTCCGATTGGGTTGAGCAGCTCGCTGCTGAAGTGCGGGGAATTTCTGCCTTTCTCACTCAATCATCTGCTGTTGAACCAAAATTCCCTACTCCTGGTGTGTTTTCTGGGGATCGGTCTAAATTTTTGAATTTTAAGAATAATTGTAAACTATTTCTTGCCTTGAAGCCTAATTCATCGGGGAGCTCTGTGCAGCAGGTTAAAATTGTCATCTCCTTGCTGCGCAACGATCCCCAGGATTGGGCTTTTTCTCTGACACCTGGAGATCCTATTCTGACTAATGTGGACGCATTTTTTTCAAGCCTTGGGGTTGTTGTATGATGAACCTAATGCTATTGATTAAGCTGAGAAAACCTTATTGGCATTGAACCAGGGTCAGGATTCTGCAGAGTTAGGCTGGTTTCACATTAGCGCATTTTCAGCGCGCGCACGGCCGGGGGTAGCTCCGCCCCCGAGCCGGCTCTCTGCCCGGCGTGCCCGCCCCTTGCTTGTAGCGCCGCCTACTAGCGGACAGCGGCGCCTGCGATCGGCGCACCCTATCTTTAGCATAGGGTGCGCAGATCGTGCGCAGGCCGTGCGCTAGTTGCGCTTTGACCTGCGCTGCGCACTTTTGACGGTGCGCCGTGCGCGCCAAAATCCGAAAAGTTTGATTTTGGCGCGCACGGCGCACCGTCAAAAGTGCGCAGCGCAGGTCAAAGCGCAACTAGCGCACGGCCTGCGCACGATCGGCGCACCCTATGCTAAAGATAGGGTGCGCCGATCGCAGGCGCCGCTGTCCGCTAGGAGGCGGCGCTACAAGGAAGGGGTGGGCACGCCGGGCAGAGAGCCGGCTCGGGGGCGGAGCTACCCCCGGCCGTGCGCGCGCTGAAAAAGCGCTAGTGTGAAACCGGCCTTATATTGTCAAAAATTCCAAAAGTGGGCGGTCATTACTAAATGGAATGACGATGCCCTAGCAGCTCTCTTTCGGAAGGGTTTGGCAGAAACCGTAAAAGATGTTATGATCGGATTTCCTGTTCCCTCTGGTCTTGACGATTCTATGTCATTCAAGTTGATCGGCATTTACGTGAACGTAAAACTATACGAGAGACGTTGCCGCCTTTTGAACGAACGTCTGAACCCTTGCAATGCGATAGGGTTTTGTCTAGGGCGCAACGTCAGGAGTTTAGAAGGCATAATAAGTTTTGTTTTTTCTGTGGGGACGCCTCTCATACTATTTCTGTCTGCCCTAGACGAGAAAAACGTTTTGCTCACACATTTGCCGTGGGCAGTGTACAGCCTAAGTTCCTTTTGGCAATTACTCTGATCTGCTCCTTGTCTACATTTTCTGCTAAGGCTTTTGTAGATTCAGGAGAAGCTTTGAATCTGATGGATTTAGACTTTGCTAAACATTGTGGTTTTCCCATGATACCCCTGTGGACTCCTATCCCTTTGAGGGCTATTGATGCTACTCCTTTGGCGGAGAATAAACACCAGTTTTGGACCCAGGTGATAATGCGGGTTGCCCCGGACCACCGAGAAAATTGTAAATTTTTGGTGTTGCACAATTTGCATGATACTATTGTTCTGGGTTTTCCCTGGTTGCAATCTCATAGTCCTGTTTTGGATTGGAAATCTGTGTCTGTGGTGAGTTGGGGTTGTCAGTGTGTTCTTAGTGACGCTCCTGTTTTCTCCACCGCTCCCCAGTCTCATGATATTCCTGATTATTTGGCTGATTTTTCTGATGTATTTAGTGAGAGTAAGTCTGCGTCTTTGCCTCCTCATAGGAGTTATGACTGTGCAATTGAGTTAATGCCCGGGTGTAAATTTCCCAAGGGTTGGCTTTTCCACTTATCGGTACCCGAACATGATGCTATGCGATCTTATATCAAGGAGTCGTTGGAGAAGGGTCATATTAGACCATCCTCTTCACCTTTAGGTGCTGGGGTTTTTTTGTGGCCAAGAAAGATGGTTCATTAAGGCCTTGTATTGACTATCGTTCCCTTAACAAAATCACTCTTAAATATCAGTACCCGTTACCCCTGATTTCTGATTTATTTTCCAGAGTTAAAAGTTGAAAGTGCCTGTTGGTTTACCAAGCTTGACCTCAGGGCACGTATAATCTTATTCGCATCAAGCACGGGGATGAATGGAAGACGGCGTTTAATACTCCGGAGGGACATTTTGAGTACCTGGTGATGCCTTTTGGGCTCACTAATGCCCCTTCTGTCTTCCAATCTTTTATGAATAGTGTTGAGCATTCCGATACTGCAAAAATCGGGTATCGGACGATATTCGCTGTATCGGAATTCCGATACCGAGTACCGATGCAAGTCAAAGGGGAAGCAAAGTCGGCAGGGAGTGGAGGACAGTAAACACATCTACAGTGCCCATTTCAATGTCAAAAACATTAATTCTTATTACTGAAGCTTGTCAACCTTAATTTACTTCATAATAATAGTTATGCTCTGAAAACTGGGGGTTATTTGGCTAAAGTTGAGGGGGTAGGGCTGGCTCCAGGTTTTCATGTGCCCTGGGCCAAAGAGCGCCCCTTTAACACATACCACAACTCATGATGCTACGATACGGCACAGAAATATATGTATAGTACAACGACAAATACTTCACTGCTTACATGACATGACTGATATCTCTTTTAAATTCTACAATAGCTAAAAAAAAGGACAGTATATTACGCCATACAGTATTATGGCCACCACATTGTGCGCCATACAGAATAATGAGCCCCATATATTTCTCCATACAGAATAATTGACCACATATAATGTTCCATACAGTATATGATGAGCTCCACATAATGCTACAGTATATGATGATCCCCATGGATGATGCTCCAGTGTGTTATTGGCCCAAATAATGCTCCACATATAATGGGATCCATTTCTAATGCTCCAGTGTATAATGGGCCCCGTAAATGCTGCTCCAGTGTCTGATGTCCCCAGTCTGGAATTCTCCAGTATATGATGGGCCTCATGGATGATGCTCCAGTGTCTTATGGGCCCAAATAATGCTCCATATATAATGTCCCCCATTTCGAATGCTCCAGTATATGATGGGCCTCATGGATGATGCTCCAGTGTCTTATGGGCCCTAATAATGCTCCATATGTAATGGGCCCCATTTCTAATGCTCCAGTGTATCATGTGCCTCATAGATGCTGCTCCAATGTCTGATCTGCCCCATTTGGAATGCTCCAGTATATGATGGGCCTCATGGATGATGCTCCAGTGTCAGATGTTCCCCATTTGGAATGCTCCAGTATATGATGGGCCTCATGGATGATGCTCCATTGTCATATGGGCCCAAATAATGCTCCATATATAATGTGCACCATTTCTAATGCTCCAGTGTATAATGGGCCCCGTAAATGCTGCTCCAGTGTCTGATGTCCCCCATTTGGAATGCTCTAGTATATGATGGGCCCCATTTTTAATGAACCGAGGCATGGTATGTGAAAAGAGCTCCATGGAGTTTTCTGAAGTGTGTGCTGCCGCATCCTTCACTTTTGATGTGGGTGAAGAACCAAGGAAAGGGGTTGCTCATGACCAGAAGCCTGTACTGACGACTCAGTGCTTGGATTTTTTTAAACTTCAGAAGAATAGGCGATAGAGCTGGAGGCTGCTTCAGCAATGCAAGCCAAAAAAAGTTCCTGATGCTCCGGCTTTAAAAGCAGTCTACCTACTCCCATAAAAGGGAGCCTTACAGGCCTTCTGGAGCTAGACCATGACGCAGGCTCAACACCTCCTGCCTTAGCTGCTATTGTGCTTTTGGCACTACCAGCAGATGCACCACCACCACCATCAGTACCAGGTGGCCCCCCACGCCCACAGCCTCTTCCACCATACTTCCTCATGTTTTGGAAAATGGACCCAAAATACCAGCAGATATATGGTACTGTATCAGAAGCGTACAGCTCTAGACAGTCTAGGAATAATAGTACATCTCCGAATATATTTCATGAGTCATACACAGAAGGCTCACAGGCTCAGTATGGATTACACAATAAAATAAAAAGTTGAAAAAGGGTACAGTATCACCAGATGCAAGGTATATATAGTATAGTGTAAACATTCTGAATCTCCATATATATTTCAGGAGGCAGACACAAATGCTCTCAGGCCCAGTATGGATTACACAAGAATATGAAAAGCTGTAAATGGGTAATGTAACACAAGCGTACAGCTGTATACAGTGTTGGGGTAATCATAAATTTCCAAATATATTTCTGGAGTAACAGACAGACGTTCACAGGCTCATTATGGATTACATCTGAATCTAAATAGCAAAAAAGGTTACTGTATCAGAAGCATACCGCTCTATACAGTGTTGGTCACATTTGAAATCTCGGTATATATTTCCGGAGTCACCCTCAGATGCTCACTCAGTCTGGTTTTGACCATAATAAAAAATGTTGTTAAAAAGGTACTGGATAACAAGATAGCAAGTATATATATATATTATAATGTACAATTAAAATCTCCATTTACATAGTCCCGTAGTCACTCTCAGAAGCTTAATCAGTATTGATGCAACCGTAACACTAAATGTGTACCAAAGGTAATGTATAACATGATACAAGCTGGATCGAGTATAGGGTAAAAATTGGTAACTCCGATTCAACGTCTATATAGAAGGCGGAAACCACACACGCTCATTCATTATGGATGATACCTTAATAAAAAATTTTGAACTAAGGTACTGTATCAGCACATACCAGGTGTATCCAGTCTAGGGGTAATTGCAAATTTCCGTCTACACTTCCGGAGTCAGACACTGACACTCACCGGCTCAGTATGTATTACACCAGAATTTAAAAAGTAGAAAAAGGGAAAGGTATTCGAGGCGTACATCAGTATACAGTGTGGTGGTACTTTTAAATCTTTGTATATATTTCAATCTGAGTAAGCCAGTCCAGACTCTCCGCTACTGCAAACTACATGGCTAAAAGTACAGACAGAAAGTCGAGTGTTTTCAGAAATGTGGGAATTACTCATCGCGGGAAAACATGACGGTAGATGTTGCAGAGGAGATGGAGACCCTCACTTACTGTGTCTGTGGAGACAGTGAAAATAGTTCTTTGTGAAGAAAGGATAGCTTTATCGCAGTAGCGTGGATCACATCACCGTTACTCGTCTCCATCAAATTGTGATCACAGGGAGAGATGTAGACATGGTCCTCAGTGCCTATCATGATGTGTCTGGGCATTTTGGAGGGCAAAAGACAGAAGCCACAGGCCGTAGGCGATTCTATTGGATTGGCATGAGAGGAGACATTGAAAAATGGTGGCAGGAATGTCACACGTCTGTGATTATCACAACTGTGAAAGGTGATCATAAAGCACCACCGCATCCGCTTGTAAATTGACGTCCATCACAAATGGTAGCCATTGATCATCTGAAGGTAGAGGCCAGCAGGACAGGTCATAGCTACATCTTAACCATCATCGATCAATACACCAAATTTCTAGTGGCCGTCCCTGTGAAGGATTTAACTGCCCAGACTACACAGCGGTGGAGCAGGGAGAGGTAAGTATTGCAACTTGCAAGTGCTGTGGCCATGACCAAGCAGGGGGGGCACACACGTGGGCGACGGTACTGGCACAGGGCCCCTCATAGTACGCTGTTGTGTCTGATGGTGAGTGGGACCCCCACCATCAGAGACACTGTGTTGTGCTATGAGGGGCCCTGTGCCAGTGCAGTCGGCCATCAGTGGGCCCATCCACCTGTTCTGAGCAGCGGCACTTGCCCGGGTGCGCCAGGTGTTGACCCCAGCCCTTGGGGGGGTGTTGGTCAGCCCAGTTAGGGAGGTTTAAAAAATGGCATATGTTGATGTGTGGGCTGGACATTCAGCAGCTGTAAATGGCGGAATTGGGCAAGTCAGAGGAAGAAGAGAACAAAAGCGAGGCAGTTTTCTGGCAAAGTATGTGTCATCAGGGGAAGGTGGTACAAAATCCTTTGAAACCCATGCATGGTTCATTTTAATGAAGGTTAGATCATCAACATTTTGGGATGACAGACGGGTCCTTTTTTCTGTCAGGATTGATCCATCAGCACTGAAGACTCTTTCAGATAACACACTAGCAGCAGGGCAAGCAAGCTCCTGTAAGGCATATTGTGCCAATTCAGGCCGGGTGTCCAGTTTAGAGGCCCAATAGTCAAAGGGGAATGACCTGTGAGGGAGAACATCGATATGGGAGGATAATTAGTTTGTCACCATAGTTGACAACTGCTGTCTCCTGTCACTTTTAATCGATGCAGTATTAGGAGTCGTGTGAGCAGTACTTGAGAAATCATTCCACAACATGGTCTTGGAACCCCTGTCTCCAACGCCACTTCAGCTGTGTGCACCACGAACACCTCTTCCATTGTGCCCATTACGGCTCGTGGGATAAACAGCACCACTGCTGTATGCTGGGAAAGCCTCAAACAAACGGTTTACCAGAGTTGCTTGTTTGTTAGCCAATATTATCTTGTTGTTCTCCTGTGGCATGATGTTGTGTAATTTGCCTTTGTAGCGTGGATCGAGGATGCTGGCCAGCCAGTAGTCGTCATCCTTCATCATTTTGGCAATGCGGGGGTCCCTTTTTATGATCCAAAAGGCATAATCGCACATGTGGGCCAATGTTCCAGATGTCAATAATGCACTGCCACTGCTGGGTGGAGGAGCACTTTCTGGAAAATCCACATCCCTACTGTCACACACAAACCCTGTACCTGACCTTGGAACGCCAACATTTTCTCTTGCCCCCTGAGAAGCATCCTCCTGCCCAAAATAATCATCCCCCTCATCTTCCTCCTCTTCCTCTTCTTCCTCCACCTCATCCAGGACAGTTCCCTGACCAGACAATGGCTGACTGTCAGCAAGGCTTCCCTCCTCCTCCTCCTCCTGTTCCTCGTCGGCTGCAGACGCCTGTTCCTTAATGTGAGTCAAACTTTGCATGAGCAGTGGGATGCTCATGCTAATGATGACATCATCTGCACTTACCAGCCGTGTGCATTCCTCAAAACACTGAAGGACTTTACAGAGGTCTTTCAGCTTTGACCACTGCACACCCGACAATTCCATGTGTTCCCTCAAACTGCCTGGCCGTGTATCGTCCCACAAATGCATTACAGCCTGCCTCTGTTCGCACAGCCTCTCATCCATGTGCAGGGTGGAGTTCCACCTTGTTGCAACGTCTATAATTAGGCGGTGCTTGGGGAGGTGGAGCAATCGCTGCACCGTCTGCATACGACTGGAGTGTACGGCCGAGCGTCGGATGTGCGAGCACAGTCTTCGCACCTTATGGAGCAGGGATGTTAGCTCCGGATAATTATTAAAGAAGCACTGCACCTCCAGGTTCAAAGTGTGAGCCAGGCAAGGTATGTGTGTGAGTTTTGCAAGTCCTATGGCTGCCACAAAATTACGGCCGTTATCACTGACTACCTTGCCTGGCTCAAGATGTAGCCTGCCCAGCCATGACTCAGTTTGTCGCTGCAAGTAGTCGGCCAGTACCTCCGCGGTGTGTCTGTTGTCACCCAAAGACATCATCTTTAACACCGCCTGCTGACGCTTACCACTAGCTGTTCGATAGTGGGACACCTCGTGTGCAACACTGCCAGCTGCGGATGGAGTCCTTGTGCGACTGCGCTCTGTGGACGAACTTTCGCTTAAGGAGGAGGAGGGTCAAAAGCCTACAGCCAACTGTTTCCTATACCGTGGGCTAGGCAGCACTGTTCCACTGCCGTTGTCCCCTGTGGAGCCTGCATCCACCACATTAACCCAGTGCGCAGTGATGGACACGTAACGGCCCTGGCCATGCCTACTGGACCATGCATCTGTTGTGAGGTGCCCGTTTCCACTCACTGATTGCTTGAATGCATGGACAATGCGGTCTTTCACATGCAGGTGGAGGGCTGGGATGGTTTTTCGAGAAAAGGACTGCCGACTGGGTAGGTCATAGCGTGGGACTGTGTAGGCCATGAGCTCGCGGAAAGCTTCGCTTTCAACCAAACGGTAGGGCATTATCCCTAACAAGATTAGTTTGGCAATGTGGGCGTTCAAACACAGTGTACGCGGATGAGAGGATGAGTACTTTCTTGTCCTACTCAGAGTGTCTGGTAAGGTGAGCTGGAATGGAGAGTTGCATATGGGGGAACTAGCGGTGGACCGGATGGAGTGAGAGGGGGTTAGTGATGGTATTGGTGGTGATGGCCTAGATTCAGTGTTGTGTTGCAAAACCATTGTGATTCCCTGAGTGCTTTGGCCTTGCGATGACATCTCAACATTTAGTGCTGGTGGTGTGCTTAACAGTGGCGGTGGTCTTACAGCGGGGGAAGCGATGGAGCTTTGCTGGCTACGTTCAGTCGGAGCAGGTGCACATGTGCTACTTGAGGTTTTGTAGTCCATCCACTCTTGCAAGTGCATGTTGTTTAAATGTCTAAGCATGCAACTGGTATTCAAATTTCTGAGTTGTTTACCTCGGCTAAAGGTCCTTCCGCACTTCTTACAGGTTACTTTTGCCTCATCAGTAGGATTTTGGACAAAGAAATGCCACACTGCACTCTTCCTACTATGGTATACATTTTTTGGCCTTTCACTCTGTGCTAACTTGACCGTCTGGCCAAGTTGTCCTGCAACTCTTTTTTTTTTTGTTCCACATTTTTGCTCAGCTACTGGCCTGCCAGATAACCACTGCTGCGATGTCAATGCCTGCTGCGGATCCTTCTCCTTATCTGAACTATTGCCAGTGCCACCCTCCTCCCCCAATGGATGCCAATCCGGGTCAAGAAATGGGTCATCCATCACCTCCTCTTCAAAGTCATCTACACCTTCCTCTGTGTCAGCGTATGAGGTGGTATAGTATGCGGGAAGGGGCACCTGAGTTTCATCAGTGTCTGATTCTGGCTCAGTAGACTGTGAGGGCAATGTAGTGGTCTGGGTCAATGTACCAGCAAAATCATCTAGCAGTGGCTGTGCATCAGTGCACTCCATGTCAGATGCATCTTGGACTGGGGAATTCATGATTTGACTGGCTAACCCAGGCATGGTATGTGAAAAGAGCTCCATAGAATAATCTGAAGTGTCGGCTGCCGCATCCTTCACTTTTGGTGGGGGTGAAGGACACAAGGAAAGGTGTTTTTCCTGACCAGAACCCTGCACTGATGACTCCGTGCTTGCAGGTTTGGAACATTCAGAAGAGGAGGCAATAAAGCTGGTGGCTGTTTCGGCAATGTACGCCAAAACCTGTTCCTGAAGCTCCGGCTTTAAAAGCGGTTTTCCTACTCCAAGAAAAGGGAACCTTACAGGCCTTCTTGGGCCAGACGATGATGCAGGCTCAACACCTCCTGCCTTAGCTGCTATTGTGCTTTTGCCAGAACCAGCTGATGCACCACCACCATCAGTACTAGCCGCGCCCCCCTGCCCACGTCTGTGGCCTGTTCCACCATGCTTCCTCATGTTTGGGAACATGTAACCAAAATACCAGCAGAGAGATGGTACTGTATGAGGAGCATCCAGTTGTGTAAGGTGTATTAAAAAAATTAAATCTACGTATATATTTTGTTAGTCACAGACGCTCTTCCAGTATGTATTTGACAGTAATACAACAAGCAGATATACGGTACTGTATCAGAAGTGTACAGCTCTATATGTTTTTTGTGTAAGTAACAATCTGCATATATGTGTTTACGGAGTGTCACACACACACGCTGCCTCTGTATAGATGTGACTGTAATGCGAACAGCAGATATACAATACCGTTTGAGAATCGGACAGCTCAATACGGTGTAGGTCTTGAAAAATGGAAAATCTCCTCTGTTTGTTTTTCCAGAAAAACACACAGATAGCTTGTATTTGTCCGTGATACCAGACAGTACACGGAAGTGTGTGAGGAGCGTACACCGCTAGACGGTGTCTGTATGGAAAATTGTCACTCTCAGGCTATGTTTATATGGAGTGACACATGCTGTCTCTGTATAGTTTGGACCGTAATGAAACAGCAGATATACTAAACTGTTTGAAAAGCGGACTGCACTCTAAGGTGTCAGTCTGGAAAAACTGAAAAGCTCCTCGACTTTTTTTCCAGAATAACACACAGCTTGTATTTGTCCCTGATACCAGCCGGTACACGGTAGTGTGTGACGAGCGTACACCGCTAGACGGTGTCTGTATGTAGAAGGTGACTTGATGGACAGACTTGACTGAAGGGAGAAGGGACGGTTTGTGCTCTGTAGACGGATGTTTGCAATGACAGAAGGGAAACAGCTGGGGAAGATGGAAAATGAGTGCAGTACCTAGATTTGACCACAAGATGGCAGGGGGGAGCGTAATTCAGGACTTGACAGCAGCTTAGGGCTTTAGAAACTGCTTAGTCATGGGGGGCAGGGAGACAGGAACCCAGGAGGGAAATTCCCGAGGAAGGGGATAAATAGGACAGGACAGGGTTCCAGGCGAGGCTAGTCCCGGGAGGAGCTCAGGAGGAGAAGACTCAGTACAGAAGACTGACAACAGTGGAGAGCTCGACTAGGGGACTGATAGGAAGAGACAGTCAGGGGGTGGCCCTGACATAAAGAACCGCAGGACAGACGAGGCCCCGGGGGTACCGATTGGACGACGACCTCGGACTGGTGAAGCGCTGGCGGTAGATAGGCCTAGGGCAGCCCCAACGAAAGATCCGCGAGGAACATCACTATGACTGAAGGAAGGTGAAGGTACCCGGGCCTGAATACGGAGAGCTGTAAAGGAGCTGTGGTGTATGGCTACGGTCGTCAGGAGGACGGCCAATAAACTCGGACCTGTTGCAACCAAAATCCGCCTCCGTCTGGTGTCTGTGTTGTCTTGTCACGGTAAGCAGTGGACCACCCCCCAATCTGGGCCCCTACTACATTTAGCGTAGTCGGCAGGATCACCGCCGCCAATACTACAACTTCAGCGGCAAGCCTGCGACAGGAGAACTAAAAGGACTCGAGTTGCTTTACCTGTGGATTACAAATTTGAGACTTTGTTCCGGATCATTGGCTGTCATCAGAGGATCCGGGGTGGTACAAAAGCCGGACAACATGGCTGTGGTACACCAACGCCAGGAAGAGGCACAGGCGTTTGCAGCTGTACTGGATGATATGGGGCTAAATCAAATCTGCCCCCTCATGCTGGACCCTGGAAGATGGGTGGAGAGGCCGACCACCACCCCCTCATGCTGGACCCTGGAAGATGGGAGGAGAGGCCGACCACCGCCCCATCCAAGAACGGGAGTGGCCCAGGTGGGATGACCGGCTGCGGCTGTTTGGCTCCATTTGATTGCTGTACACCGGACCAGATGCGACATTGCAACTGCCACGGTCTCGGATGCCTGGAATGGCGGTGGCGTCAGGAGGTCGAATCTCATCAGGAGACCTGCCCCAGGGAGCCACTGACAGCACCCCAGACATCGGTCAGAGAAGAGGAGCAACTGTGGGCCCTGCTGGAGCAGCCGCCGAAGAAATCTCCCGGGAGCCTCCCCGCGGGACCATCGAGCCTGGAGGCTAGCCCTGCCGGATGGCGGGGTGAAGATCGGAGGCTGCGGGAGGAGCTGCGGGGTGGCCTTCCAGAGGCCCTGGCGCCGGGGAAGGTGAGAGGTCCCCCAGCCCAGCCGGAGGCTCCACAACTGGCCCCCACCAAGCAGCCTTCCTGCGCGGCCTCCTGCTTTCCAATGGGCCTGGCTGCGGAGGGCTTTGCGACCTCCGCCGGGCCAAGCAACGCCTCTGCCCACGTCCCCGAGCCACCCCGCCCGGCTGCACCATGTCCTGTGTCGCCGATGCGGAACCCACCCATGGCCGTCCCTGTCACACTCCACCTTGAGGCGGCGGCCTACCCTCCGAAGCCTGCCGCCACTCCGGCCTCACTGCAGGTCTCCGCGGCCTATCCACCGGCATCCGCGGCCATCGCTGCTCCATCTTCGGCTGCGGCCTGTTTGCCAGAACCCGCGGCTGCTCCGGCCTCACCTGCGGCCTACTTACCAGTGACTGCGGTCGCCTCGGCCCCGTCTGCGACTCCGGTTGCGGCCTGCCCCGCGGCCGTGTCTACTTCAACCCCGGACCCAGCTGCGGCCCACTTGTTGGGCTCTGTGGCCTATCCACCGGGACCCACGGCTGCCCCTGCCCGTCACCCAGCCCCAGCGGCTGCTGGGCCGCCGGAATCTGTGGCCGCCTCTGCCCCGCTCTCGACCCAGGCCGCGTCCCGCCCTCCGGACTCCGTGGCCTACACTGGACCCTCCGTTTGGGTTGCGGAGGTCATCGAGAAGAAGGCCAGAGAGCGGGAGATCTGGGGCCTGCTCCACGAGAAAGGAGAGGCTGGTGTGGCGGCTCCACGGTCCACCGGGCGGCTCATATACACCAACCTGGAGAAGGGATATGGGTTCATTCGGGACCTCGCAACCGGCCAAAAGGTATACATTAACATGACATCCATCCGTCACGGCCGGGCTTTGCGGGAGGGGGACTTGGTGTCCTATTATAGGGAGTACTGTCCCCGCTACTATTATGCAGTAGCAGTGGTCGTCGAACCCGAAGGCCACGAGCCCCCATAAAAAGGACCCCCAGAGACACTCCCAGCATCCCGGGAGCTCCATGGCTGTGGAGCCCCTTGCTACTGGCGGGACACCGGCTATCAGGAGATGGCCCGGACTACCAGGATTTCGATGCACCTGTGACGTCTGCCTGCAGTCTGGGCTGCAGCCAGACAACACCCCGAGAAACACTGATACCCTTTACCCCTATACAGGGATCTGGATTTATAGCAGAGTCCAGGAGGTGCTGTCTGAATGGGAGCAATGACCAGAGCAGGACGGTCGCCAGAAAGGTATTCCAACACAGGTCACAATGGTAATGATATCCGAAACTAAACCAGTCAGGCAGAGATGGTCTAACAACAGTAGACAGCAGCAAAGACAGATACCAGGTCGAAGCCAGAGTCATAAACCAGGAGAGTCGCAGAGGTACCGAATCGTTAGACAGAAGCAGAGTCAGAATCCAGGCCGAAGTCAGTGTCATAAACCAGGAGAGACGCAGAGGTACCGAATCGTTAGAGAGAAGCAGAGTCAGAATCCAGGCCGAAGTCAGTGTCATAAACCAGGAGAGTCGCAGAGGTACAGAATCGTTAGGCAGAGGAAGGGTCAGAAGTCCAGGCAAAAGTCAGAGTCAGTCAACAGTAATTCACACAGTAACACGCAGGGGAACCAAGAATATATCCGGCGGCCTGCAAGAGCAGTCCCAAGGTATTTGAGGGATCAGGTCATCCCTCACAGGCCCGTGGGCTGATGATGTCATCCGGACCGCCCCCAGGACCAGGCTGGATGGTAATGCACCAGCCTCTTCATGACTGACCGAGGAGCGAAGCCTGCGTCCAGCGGACGCCTGCGCAGGAGCCTCATGACTATTGCCGCCATCACTCGGGGTTGAAGCACAATGCCTCCCAGAGACCAAGGCCGGGACTGCAGGCCACGGGTCAGACGGTGATAGGACAGTCCGGCGCCTCCTAGTGGTCGAGGCCAGGACAGCAGGCCCTGAGTCTGACGGTGATGTGATAGTCCGGCGCCTCCTACTGGCCGAGGCCGGGACAGCAGGCCCTGAGTCTGGCGGTGCCGTGACAGCACCGTTGTGCAGGCCAGAGGACAGTTCGATGTCCAAGATAAGGGACATGTTTTGTTGTTTATTACTTGCTCCTGACATAGCGGGGATACAGGGGAGGTAGTGCTCATGTTAAAGGAAGGGAGAGTACGTACATTTGTTTTTGGAATATTGTGTTTAAGAAGGAGTTAACGTTAAAGAAAAAAAAGAGAAAAGAAAAAAGGGGGTTACTCCTGTTGAGTTACCCTTATTGTTATTAAAGCAACGGTAACCATATATACGGTATACCAAAAGTTGATTTAATATGTAGTATGTATAAGAGTGTGTAACAGGTCCCAGGTACAGGGTATGATAAAAACGCCAACCATTACTTTCTAACTTGAAGGACGATAAGACAGAAGAGAGTGAACCAGACTGTGGTCCGTCAGTCAGGTCCCCGACACCACGGACACCCCAAAAGGATAGACGGGCACTAACGATGACCTGGTAGACGAAATGCCTCGGTCATGGCGTTCCGGACAGTTGAGGGTAACAGAAGGGGAGAGTAGTGGGAGTTACACACTGTAGAGTAGTCCGGGTGGACCTAGCCAACCTGAAAGAAGTTGTCACCTGGCGTGCGCGCCGGCGAGTAGCAGTAGGCTGCTCGGAGCATGGTGCTCCCGGTTTGGTCTGGGCCCCCGCGTGTGGCGGGTTTGGCCCAACAATCGGTCCGACAACAGACAGCGGGCAAGCTTTAGGACGACGAAGTTAGGGAGTACGATTGTCGGGGACGACAATAGACAAAGGAAGGGGGAGTGTGGGGAAGGTAACTTGACGGACGGCCTTGACTGAAGGGAAAACGGACGGTTTGTGCACTGTAGATGGATGTTTGTAATGACAGAAGGGAAACAGCTGGGGAAGAAGGAAAAGGAGTTCAGAACCTAGATTTGACCACAAGATGGTAGGGGGGAGCGTAGTTCAGGACTTGAAAGCAGTTTAGGGCTTTAGAAACCGCTTGGTCATGGGGGGCGGGGAGATAGGAACCCAGGAGGGAAATTCCCGAGGAAGGGGATAAATAGGACAGGACAGGGTTCCAGGCGAGGCTAGTCCTGGGAGGAGCTCAGGAGATGAAGTCTCAGTACGGAGGACTGACCGGTGGAGAGCTCGACCAGGGGACTGATGGGAAGAGACAGTCAGGGGGGTGGCCCTGACACAAAGAACCACAGGACAGACGAGGCCCCGGGGGTACCGATTGGACGACAACCTCGGACTGGTGAAGTGCTGGCGGTACATAGGCCTAGGGCAGCCCCAGTGAAAGATCCGCGAGGAACATCACTATGACTGAAGGAAGGTGAAGGTACCCGGGCCTGAATATGGATTGCTGTAAAGGAGCTGCGGTGTATGGCTATGGTCGTCAGGAGGACGGCTAATAAACTCGGACCTGTTGCAACCAAATCCGCCTCCGTCTGGTGTCTGTGTTGTCTGGTCGTGGTAAGCAGTGGACTACCCCCCAATCTGGGCCCCTACTACATCTGTATGGAAAATTGTCACTCTCGGGCTATGTTTATACGGAGTGACACACGCTGTCTCTGTATAGTTTGGACCGTAATGAAACAGCAGATAACACACAGATAGCTTGTATTTTCCCCTGATACCAGCCGGTACACGGTAGTGTGTGATGAGCGTACACCGCTAGACGGTGTCTGTATGGAAAATTGTCACTCTCGGGCTATGTTTATACGGAGTGACACACGCTGTCTCTGTATAGTTTGGACCGTTATGAAACAGCAGATATACTAAACTGTTTGAAAAGCGGACAGCACTCTTAGGTGTCGTCCTGGAAAAACGGAAAAACTCCTCTGCTTTTTTTTCCAGAGTAACACACAGATAGCTTGTATTTGTCCCTGATACCAGCCGGTACACGGTAGTTTGTGAGGAGCGTACGTACACCGCTATACGGTGTGTGAAAAAATGAACGCTCGGTCACTGAGCAGAACAAAATAATAAAAGTTGGAGTGCTTTGAAAAAAGCAGTTTGAACAGTAGCGTGCACACACCAATGCAGCTCTCAGGTAGCCTGAAAAGGCAGCCTAATCACCACCAGCGATGCTGCATACAACTAAAATCCTCCACTTTCACTCCACACTAACTGTACAGTGAAAAGCGCTAGCAGCAGAAGCAGTTTTTTTTTCTTCTTCCCTGCCTAACGCTCTCCCTACAGAATCATCATCAGCAGAAGCTCTCCCTATTCTAAGATCATCAGAAGTAAGATGGCGGTCGGCGGTCACTCCCTTTTGTAGCCCCTGTGACGCCACACAAAGCCAGCCAATCACTTGAATGCCCTTCTCTAAGATGGTGGTGACCGCTGCCCATGTCATCGCGTTGCCCACAGTGTGTGTCTTCCATCATTGGCTGAAAAAGGGCACTGGAAGTATAATTTGAAACGCGACTTTGGCGCTCTGATCGGCGACCTCATGGCCGACCTCACGCTATGGTCGGGTTTCATTTCATGAAACCCGACTTTAGCGAAAGTCGGCGATTTTTTAAATTGACTGACCTGTTTCGCTCTACTCTACTCCCGTACTTATGGGATAATGCAGAGCCGCTGGGTTCTTCATAGCAGGAGCTGGGGTCAGTTTTGCACTCTGCAATCTCCTTGATGAAGTTACAGAAGAAAGAAAATGGAGGAAAAGAGGCTTGACTGGCTCTTTTGTATTTTGACCAAATAGTGGTCCACTTCTCTTGTATATTGTGTGGAAGCTTAGACACTATTGGGTTAATGCCCCGAGCGGTATCCAGGTAGCTGAGACCAGGTAGGTGCATGTCTGCCTTGGCTAACTGGAGCTCTAGGAGCTGGTCGCTGAGCTCTAGCTACATTCTAGTCTTTCCCATGCAGCCATGAGACCAGCTGCTGGATTGCTGATGTGGACAGATCTGAGTCTCTTGACCCGCTCTGTGAATTGAGGTCCGAGCCACCTGATTAGCAGATCTAGCTCTTCAGCAGCAGAGATGCCAAGGTCACTAATTGCGGCTTTAAAGGAACATTTCCAACCTCTGTAATTCTCAAGGTGGTCGTCGAACCTTGTGAGACCGGTGTTGGTGAATTCTCTGCATATCATGTACCTCGCAAAATCGGACATGTCTGTTCTTTGTGACTTTGGAGAAGCAATTACTGGCTGAGTGATGCTGTTATTGTGAGTCGTAGTTTCTTGGTTCAAGAACATGGGAAGATACGGAGTGGCATAGGCGTTTAGACCAGCAACCAGTTTGTGGCATATGATCTCTGTTGTATGCAGGGCTGGAGCCACACATTTGTCAGGAGCATAGTGCCTTGTCGGCATGTTAGGTTGCATGTAGACGTAGTCATATGGCATTTGCTGAGTTGTAGGGTCAGGCCGTGTATTGACACATGAAGGAGGTTCGGGTTTGAATGTTTGTGGTACATTGGAATGATCTTAAAACTGGGAGCTGCAGGTGGATCAACGTCCTCATGCTCTAGAGAAAGGTCGGTGCTGACAGGAATGTTGTTGATGGTCAGGAGTTCGTTTGTTTGGCTCAGCACGTAATTTCTTGTGCACTTAAGTGGGTCTTCCATGTCGAGTTCATATGAATTGAGGCTGCCTCCTTGGCTCCCACCTAGAACCTGCTCGAAGACCTTTAGCTTTGCCATGGCTGCTGCATGTTCGTATTCCTTCTGCAGGGCTTCCATTTCTGCCTTCTCGCATGCAGATTCAGCTTACATCTCTGCTTCCTTGCATGCAATCTCTGCTTTCTTGCGTTCAGATTCTGTTTCCATCTCTGCTTTCTTTTGAGCGAAAAAGGCTTGCACTTTCGTAGATTCTGCTTCAGCGCGCTATATGAACTGCTCACTGAGGGTTGAGTACCTTGATGAGCTTGACTTGACTGAGTGCTTTGAGCTTTCAGCAGACCTGGATCTGTGTGATGCAGCTTCTAACATCTGTGTGATTTTTGCTTCTGTCTTGTTAACGATGTCATGCACGGTGCTATCTCGTTCGGCATTGAGATGTTGGAAGACCTGGCATTCCTTTATTGACTCTGGCGTATTTAATTTCAGTAGAGATGTATTTTTTGCAAGTGTTTTTGTAAGACTGGTGTGCAGAGTACAATTGTTCAAGGACTCCCTCTGGTGGTAACTCGTGAAAGGCATACTGGGAGATGCTGTTAATGTGACTCTGCAGTCTTTGCCATAAGACGGATATATTACAAGAAAGTTCTTGTTTAATGATTTCAAAGTTCTCTATAGCTTTCCTTGATGGCTTAGCAGAGCGCTTTGGTCTGTCATTGGCTAAGAACTCTTGTAACGATATTGCAGACTTTCCTTCAGCCATTGTAATTCACAGGCAGATGAGATCTGTGTAATATGAGCTGCTACAGTCTCGCAGGATGAAGGCTGTAGGAGGGGCTATGCTGCTCCTGGCTGTCAAGGAGACCAATACAAAGTTGCAACTATACTGAGCTGGACAACATAGAATGTGTTACAATTCTATGTAAACTGCAGCTTCGCAATAGCTTATAGATGGATCCTTTCTCTGGATTACAGACTGTGAACTGTTCTTTGTAACATGTTAAATCTTTCACTGTGCAATATTCTGAAGTGAAGAGCACAGAATGTCAGCAGTCCATGTAAGCTGCTGCTGTTGTGGGTTTACATTAGCCTTATAAACAATCCTCTCCTTTGATTACAGCTGTATACTACTGTTCACAGCTACTCCTTTTTACTTTTCTGACTCTTCCTGCTGGATGTGAATCCAAAGTGTTCAATCAGCTTTTTAGATAATTGTGTAACTTGTACTTACACCACCAGGCATCCTCAGTTGTTTTAACTCCACTGGCAATGCAACTTTAGAAAGACCAGGAGAAACGATGCTGTTTTCTTCCAAAATCTTGTATTAGTTTACAATGAACAGTAGATAAAAAGGAGTAATCTGTACAGGGGTGTACACCTGCATCTTGAGTAATGGCTGCTGTAGGCTAAACTGAAGAAGAAGGGAGGAGCGCAACCTTATACAGTGCTCAACTACAGGAGGGACATAGGGACAATTTTCACACAGTCTAATTCTACCTAGCAACAATAGGGAATTTTGCTGATTGCAGGAAGAACTCAACACAGAGAAATATACATTACAGGTTGTTCCCATTCATGGGACACAACATTCACTGTGGTTGTTGATTGAGGGGGCTGTGTGGGAGATCATATTGTATGTAGGGGGCTATTTGGTGCATCATTCTGCATAAGGGGGATGTCAGCATACTTAATTCTGCTCAATATTAAGTCATACAATTATTAATAATTATTTTTTTAGATTATATCAATATTGAGCAGAAGTAATTTCAGCCTACTGGTTCGGCCTACACAATAGTAAGGGTCAGTCATGTGGCCCCTTGGGAAAATGAATCTCCCACCACTGTTTTATTTTGTATAGTGCTATGTTTTGTATAGTGCTGTCTATACATACTGTCTATGCAGATGTGCACCAGAGCACCTGTGTGTTACTTGTATGACCTATCACTATGACATGAACTATCAAAGGGGTTTATGTGACATGTCATGTGATGCATCGGTTACCTGGGGGGGCCCACGTTTACTAAACTGCCAGGCCCTGGCTACTCTTCGTCCGCTCCTAGGTATATGCCATTAATTTTCAGATCCATGAAGGTTCAATCCCAATGATTAGCTGAACTACAAATGCCAGAAACAGAACTCCATGCTTTCTATAGTAGCTTTATGATGAATTGAACTGAGATGGAATATCATATACAGACCCTACAAAATATACAGAGTTGTCTCTGGATAACAAAGGGGATATTAGAGTTCTGGAATACGCCATTCAAAATAATATTCAATATAGCAAGAAAAAACATCCATATATTTACCTCTCAGTTGTATGACATCAGGACTAGAGATGAGCGAATTTGTTCAGATTCAGTTCCGAATTTTGTTTTTGCAATATTCGTCGAAATTACCGAATATGTTCGGAACCGATCATAAGACAAACATTCCGCACTAATAATGTTCGAACATGGCCCGAATATGTCAAAATCAGATTTGGGGAAAAATCCGAACCAATTCACTGATCTCTAACTGGGACACTGTTTCCGGGTTTGTAGCATTTCCTAACGTGATGCACATGCCACATATCTGGATGGGGAAAACGGTAACTTGACACCTTACTGGATATGTTCAATGTTTTGTGCTCTGGTAAAGACAACCCTTCCCTGGATTTTTTTCTTTAAATTGAATACCTCCTCCAATTGCTGCGGTTTCACTAATTCTGGGATAGTTTTTCTTTTTCATTTGCGCCCCTCTGTTCCAAAGTAATGCCTCCCCAGTTAATAAAGAACGTCTGTCATAGAGGAGAAAAAGCAAACATTCACAGAGACTTTCTGGTAAACACCAAGCTGGTGGTAATTCTTTATTAGCTGAGGGGTATAACTTTTGAACGGAGAGGCACAAAAAAATATTTCACTTTCAGTAGAGCAGCACCAATTAGAGGACATACTCAGGCTAAAGAGGTTGTCCAGTACTTTTAAAAAGATGGCTCATCCTTAGGATAGGTTATCAAGATCAGATTGGTGGGGGAGCGATAACCAGCCCAACCGCCAATCAGCTGTCCCCGGGTGATGGAGGTATTGACCGAATGTAATAAGTTGCATAGCAGATAAACACAGCTCCGTCAACTGTATAGTGGCCACAGCAGAGTACTGCAACTCTACCCCTATTCATTCTCATATTGGGTGTAATGTATTAATAGTGTGAAATGCAGCAGTTTGCTAGTCATCAGAAGTGGTGCAAATTGAGCAAAATGTATCAAAATGTTGCAAAATGCACTAATTTGGAGAAAATGTTATGTACAGTCTTTGTGGTGCGTGTTTGTTATGTATTTAATTTTGGAGCATGTTGTATTCGGTTACCTTTGTCAGTACCATAGAGAACGAATTAAGTAGTAGGGATGAGCGGACCCATGGATGTTTGGATTCGTCGGGTTCTGCCACACTGTAGTTCAAAGTTTGATTTGCATTTGACCCCAAACCCAATAGAAGACAATGGGGACCCGAACTTCAGTGCTTTACAATGTGAAATGATCATAGTAAGGGCTAGGGGCTGCAAAAAGGAAGCAAAATGGGGGTAAGAGCAGGACAACTGCCCTGGAAACAACTGTGGATAGGAAAATGACTTAAAAAAACATAGAATAAAAAAAATTATAATCTTGAACCAGGAGCTGAAGGTCCAAGTGGAGAAGGAGGTAGAGGAGATGGATGTTGCGATGTAAGTGGAAGAGGCAGGGGAGGCGGTATCCAACACTGTTTTTCGGTTTTGGGTTTTTTTAGTTCTTTTTTAGGGAACTGACTTCAAAGAACATAGAATTAAAAAAAGAAAAAAAATACCACTCTAGAACCAGGAGGTTCAAGTGGTGGAGGACGTGGAGTAGGTGGAGATGGAAGTGGATGTGGCGGTGTAGGTGAAAGAGACAGGGGAGAAGTATCCACCACTGTTTTTGTGTTTTGGGAGGTTTCTTTGGGGATGTTTGTTTGATTTTGTTTTTTTTTCTTAAAAGAACAAACAATTAAACAAAACAAAAAATAATAATCTAGAACCAGGAGGCAGAGTTCCAAGTGGAAGAGGAGGTGACAGTGTAGGTGGAAGAGGCAGAGGAGTAGGTATCCAACACTGTTTTTGTGTTTTTTCGTTTTTTTGTCTTTGGTTTTTTAGGGAACTGACTTAAAAACACATAGAATAAAAAAAATATGAAAAATCACAATCTGGAATCAGGAGACGGAGGTCCAAGTGGAGGACTAGGTGGACATGGTGGTGTAGGTGTAAGAGGTGGAAGAGGAGGTAGCCAACACTGTTTTGGTGTTTTTTTGCTTTTAGTTTTGCTTTTTGTTTTCCTTTTGTTTGTATTTTTTTATTTGGAGAGGCCCCAAAATTATATGAATGTCAAAAAGAGTATAACAATGGTTGGGTGTGGCTGGTATAGCTGTCTAGTCAGGCAAAGGTATGGACAAGTCCTGAGGGATTCATGCCTGGTTCATTTTAATGAATATTAGCTTCCCCACGTTGGCTGTGTATATGCGAATGCACCTGTCTGTTTTCACATCCCCTACCGTGCTAAACACACGTTCCGACAGAACACTTGCTGCAGGGCAGGTCAGCACCTCTAAGGCATAAATGGCAAGCTCAGGCCATGTGCCCAATTTGGAGACCTAGAAGTTAAATGGGACAGACCCATCAGTTAGTAGAGACATTTGGACACGTACTTTTCCACCATGCTGTTGTAACGCTGCCTCCTGATAATACTGACAGTATCACATGTGGGTGCCGAATGTTGTCACGTGCTGACAAAGTTTTACCACATTTTGACTATGCTAAACCTACCTTCCGAGGTGGCGATGCCCCAGTTGCTTTGGCATCTTCCTCCTCCTCTGCCTTGTTCTTCCACTGAGCCCTAGCTGTCAGGTGGGAACACCGTCAGTAGTACCTCTACCAATGTGCGCTTGTATTCCCGCATTCTCCAATCCCACTTCAGTGATGGATGTAAGGACAGTACAATGTCCTTGTAGCGGTGATACAGTAGGGTGGCTACTCAGTAATCAGCAATGGTAACAATCCGTGCAACTCGGTGTTTGTGGTGCAGGCACAGCAGCATGTATTGGCTCATGTGTGCCAGGCTGTGCCAGGCTGCCAACAGGCAACGACAAGCTGTTCATGGTGGAAGGTGTTTAATCTGTGTCCTCTGTATCATCTATATCCTCTGTAACCCCCAGTCAGGCTTCAGTGATGCCCGTGAGCTGCTTTAAATGCCACCCTGCTGTGAACATTGTTCCTTCTCCTCTTGATCATCCTCCAAAACTGTCCCCTGGCTGGACAGTTGTGTACCTTGTCGATTGTGAACCCACAATCTTAGCCATGTGTAGACAAATAGCCTGTGAATGGTCCCTATTTCTCCTCTTACTGCTAGCCACCACCTCATCAATCATCTTCTGAAGCATTTTTTTCAAGGAGGTATAGTAATGGAACAGCTTAGAGTCATCCAAAGTGTTCTATCAGCTTTTTAGATAATTGTGTAACTTGTACTTACACCACCAGGCATCCTCAGTTGTTTTAACTCCACTGGCAATGCAACTTTAGAAAGACCAGGAGAAACGATGCTGTTTTCTTCCAAAATCTTGTATTAGTTTACAATGAACAGTAGATAAAAAGGAGTAATCTGTACAGGGGTGTACACCTGCATCTTGAGTAATGGCTGCTGTAGGCTAAACTGAAGAAGAAGGGAGGAGCGCAACCTTATACAGTGCTCAACTACAGGAGGGACATAGGGACAATTTTCACACAGTCTAATTCTACCTAGCAACAATAGGGAATTTTGCTGATTGCAGGAAGAACTCAACACAGAGAAATATACATTACAGGTTGTTCCCATTCATGGGACACAAGATTCACTGTGGTTGTTGATTGAGGGGGCTGTGTGGGAGATCATATTGTATGTAGGGGGCTATTTGGTGCATCATTCTGCATAAGGGGGATGTCAGCATACTTAATTCTGCTCAATATTAAGTCATACAATTATTAATAATTATTTTTTTAGATTATATCAATATTGAGCAGAAGTAATTTCAGCCTACTGGTTCGGCCTACACAATAGTAAGGGTCAGTCATGTGGCCCCTTGGGAAAATGAATCTCCCACCACTGTTTTATTTTGTATAGTGCTATGTTTTGTATAGTGCTGTCTATACATACTGTCTATGCAGATGTGCACCAGAGCACCTGTGTGTTACTTGTATGACCTATCACTATGACATGAACTATCAAGGGGGTTTATGTGACATGTCATGTGATGCATCGGTTACCTGGGGGGGCCCACGTTTACTAAACTGCCAGGCCCTGGCTACTCTTCGTCCGCTCCTAGGTATATGCCATTAATTTTCAGATCCATGAAGGTTCAATCCCAATGATTAGCTGAACTACAAATGCCAGAAACAGAACTCCATGCTTTCTATAGTAGCTTTATGATGAATTGAACTGAGATGGAATATCATATACAGACCCTACAAAATATACAGAGTTGTCTCTGGATAACAAAGGGGATATTAGAGTTCTGGAATACGCCATTCAAAATAATATTCAATATAGCAAGAAAAAACATCCATATATTTACCTCTCAGTTGTATGACATCAGGACTAGAGATGAGCGAATTTGTTCAGATTCAGTTCCGAATTTTGTTTTTGCAATATTCGTCGAAATTACCGAATATGTTCGGAACCGATCATAAGACAAACATTCCGCACTAATAATGTTCGAACATGGCCCGAATATGTCAAAATCAGATTTGGGGAAAAATCCGAACCAATTCACTGATCTCTAACTGGGACACTGTTTCCGGGTTTGTAGCATTTCCTAACGTGATGCACATGCCACATATCTGGATGGGGAAAACGGTAACTTGACACCTTACTGGATATGTTCAATGTTTTGTGCTCTGGTAAAGACAACCCTTCCCTGGATTTTTTTCTTTAAATTGAATACCTCCTCCGATTGCTGCGGTTTCACTAATTCTGGGATAGTTTTTCTTTTTCATTTGCGCCCCCTCTGTTCCAAAGTAATGCCTCCCCAGTTAATAAAGAACGTCTGTCATAGAGGAGAAAAAGCAAACACTCACAGAGACTTTCTGGTAAACACCAAGCTGGTGGTAATTCTTTATTAGCTGAGGGGTATAACTTTTGAACGGAGAGGCACAAAAAAATATTTCACTTTCAGTAGAGCAGCACCAATTAGAGGACATACTCAGGCTAAAGAGGATGTCCAGTACTTTTAAAAAGATGGCTCATCCTTAGGATAGGTTATCAAGATCAGATTGGTGGGGGAGCGATAACCAGCCCAACCGCCAATCAGCTGTCCCCGGGTGATGGAGGTATTGACCGAATGTAATAAGTTGCATAGCAGATAAACACAGCTCCGTCAACTGTATAGTGGCCACAGCAGAGTACTGCAACTCTACCCCTATTCATTCTCATATTGGGTGTAATGTATTAATAGTGTGAAATGCAGCAGTTTGCTAGTCATCAGAAGTGGTGCAAATTGAGCAAAATGTATCAAAATGTTGCAAAATGCACTAATTTGGAGAAAATGTTATGTACAGTCTTTGTGGTGCGTGTTTGTTATGTATTTAATTTTGGAGCATGTTGTATTCGGTTACCTTTGTCAGTACCATAGAGAACGAATTAAGTAGTAGGGATGAGCGGACCCATGGATGTTTGGATTCGTCGGGTTCTGCCACACTGTAGTTCAAAGTTTGATTTGCATTTGACCCCAAACCCAATAGAAGACAATGGGGACCCGAACTTCAGTGCTTTACAATGTGAAATGATCATAGTAAGGGCTAGGGGCTGCAAAAAGGAAGCAAAATGGGGGTAAGAGCAGGACAACTGCCCTGGAAACAACTGTGGATAGGAAAATGACTTAAAAAAACATAGAATAAAAAAAATTATAATCTTGAACCAGGAGCTGAAGGTCCAAGTGGAGAAGGAGGTAGAGGAGATGGATGTTGCGATGTAAGTGGAAGAGGCAGGGGAGGCGGTATCCAACACTGTTTTTCGGTTTTGGGTTTTTTTAGTTCTTTTTTAGGGAACTGACTTCAAAGAACATAGAATTAAAAAAAGAAAATAAATACCACTCTAGAACCAGGAGGTCCAAGTGGTGGAGGACGTGGAGTAGGTGGAGATGGAAGTGGATGTGGCGGTGTAGGTGAAAGAGACAGGGGAGAAGTATCCACCACTGTTTTTGTGTTTTGGGAGGTTTCTTTGGGGATGTTTGTTTGATTTTGTTTTTTTTTCTTAAAAGAACAAACAATTAAACAAAACAAAAAATAATAATCTAGAACCAGGAGGCAGAGTTCCAAGTGGAAGAGGAGGTGACAGTGTAG